>NC_056731.1:744298098-744515598 GCF_019279795.1 Protopterus annectens
GGAGATTACATGATCATTTTTATATGAATGTGTTAAATCATTGGTTACAGGGCTAAGACTTGTTAAGAATGGCGGATGATTTGTATAATTAGGATGTCTGGCTAAAGGGTTTATTTAAAAGTTATGCAGGTTCGAGCTATTATTTTCTTGCTGTTCTGTGTTGAACAATACTTTTTTTCTGCTATTGCAGGATGGTGGATGACAGTACTTTAAAGGATTGGTGGACGAACATAGTAGATCAGGTGGAGGCATTGTTTCAGGAGGTGGAAGTTCCAGAGTCAACAGTGATGGCTTCAGTGAAGATGCAACCTCAAAGGGAATGAGAGCAGGGAAGCCAGAAGAAGAGGAAGGTGGACAGAGTAGAAGGGAGCTAAGAGATGGCTAGGTGTGGACAACACTTGCAAGCAAACAATTATTTGGCTCACCACTGGAATTTTAAAAACAGAACATAAACAAGAGAAGTAATTTTCTTTTCTTTCTGTGTGACTGCACTTATTTTTCTAGCGTTCTATGTCTACCTTCTGTAGTGTCTGTTCTGTTTTTGCAATTTAGTAACTGCTTTGAATTCCTCTTTTTAGAAATCTGTAGGCCTGACGTCTTTCCCTACTACTCACTTGTTTCCTGTGGTGCATTTTAAACGTGGTGGCTTTTGACTTGCCCACCTCTACTCTGAATTTAGCTTTAGAAGCTCCACCGCATCTTATCTCATCTACATATTCTAATAGGCACTGAAATATCAAACTGGGAAAGTCTTCCCCTTAGACTCTTAAAGCTTGTGTTAGCCTCTGTTTCATGTCACCACACTCACTTAGTGTGCACTGAAATATTCAGTTTTATTCCTTTCTTTCCAAGTTACTTTTGAAATTTATAACACCCAGGACTAAACTAGCAGTCACTGTGAACTGCTTTTCAAGAACCGCCTAGGGACTGGTGCTTCTATTTTGCTCCTGTGAGAGAAGCAGCAGAGAGCCAGAATTTTTCTGCATTTTTTCAATATGAAGTGTATTTGCTTTTCCTTGGTCTAGCTGCTGCTAGTGTGCTTTGAAGTCTCCTTTATTGTATTTGATTTATTCCACTTGCATTTCATTATTTAACCGATTGCTACTGTTTTACCGAGTTTAAAGAGTGTTTGAAGTACGTTTGGGGAAAAAATTGCCCATCTTCTTTAAGTGTTGCTTTCTAAACTGTTTGCATTTAAATCACCTTACTGGAGGGTGATCTAGTTAGGGAATAAGTTGTTTTGTTGTTGCATTGTACTTGAGGGTTCCTTTTTGCTTTGTTTTTATATTAGAACAACCAGGTCATCCGTCTGGTGCTAGAAGGTGTTTGCCTGGTCTTTCTGAGTTGGGAAGCTATCCAGAAGAAATCAAAATGTAATTGTTTATTGGTGAGATGCACAGGAGATAGAGCTCAGTTTTTCTGTTATTAAAAATTGGGTGTATTTGGGTGGATGAGTGATCTTTTTCACAGATCTCAGTAAAGCTCGGCATCCTTTCCTGTGATTGAGAAGTGTTTCCACTGTAACCAGTGCCATCTAGGCAAAGATAAGTCATTGTATTTCATTTCCTGCACTTGCACTTCATTATTTATCCAATTGCTATAGTTTTACTGCATTTAAAGAGCATTTAAAGTTCTTTTGGTGAAAAATCAGCTGCCTTTTCTAAGTGCCTAATGGCTTAACGTGTAGTTGTGGCCAGAGCACTCAGGAGTTAGATTTCCATTTACTTTCTTTTGCTATAAATGAAGTACATTCACATGGAGTTGCTCACTCTACTGCAGCATTGGCAGTGCCCTGTACAAATGCAAATGCTTGGACAGCAGAGTTTACTTATTTAACTAGTATTAGGACTGTAGCCTGCAATGTAATAGCCTACTGTAATACAGGATATGCAATTTGCAATGGTCTCTGTAGTCAGATCAGTAGATATAGACATCCTGAGACAATGTACCAGTTCTCTAATGTTCACAGACAACCTTTTAATCCTTATATAAATCAATACAGTAAGCGAGAGATGTACATACACATTTCCTTGGAGGAAAATTCCTGCTTATAAACAAGGTCATCAAGAACACACAAACTATATACGCTACACTTAGTGTCCACCACACTCATAGACCATCTTATGCTGAGGTACTAACAAGCAATCTTCCCAAACCTCAAGAATCTCCTAAGCTTACAAAGAGCAACACCTATCCTCAGTAATCATGAAAACGCACACCAAATGCAACAGAAAACACCACACATATGCCTACAACCAATGGACAACCAAGAACAAAGCCCATAAGGCAAGTAAACAATTTACAGAGGACTCTTGTCATAGGGGACTTCATTGTATGACACACAGATACCCTACTCACCAGAATGGACAAGGAGAAGATAACAGTTAGTTACTTATTAGGAGCCAAGGTCCACCAGGTTACACATACACTAAAGTCAATGCACCTCAGGTACCAGAATGATTCTATCATAATCCATGTGGGTGTAAATAACCAGAGACATACATCTCTGGACTATATGACAACAGACATTATGGATTTCCCTGAATATGTGTTTCAGACAGGTATATGCCTTGCATTGAGCAGCATTCTACATTCACCAAGGAAGATGCCATTGAAATGACTGACTTTACCAATTGGTTTAATTTCTGTTGTCAATACAGAGGGATTCAATATTTTTTAACATAGGAGGACATGGTTAATAGATCACATTGCTTTGTCAGGGATGGTCAGTACCTGCCCCACCCTTTAGATAGTTTTGCTATTAGAGAAGTAGTTAAGAGAAACTGGAATATTTTGGAAGGGAATTCAGAATTGTTTAAAGTAATTGGGCCAAGACCTAACGTTACATGTAAGAAAAATACATGTTTAAAAAGTTTATTACAGATTGATAAAACATATGTAAAAACATTGTACATTAGTAAAAGTAAATGGATGTATACTTATTGTATGTGTAGGGTGTGTAGGTCTATATATGTCACCACTTACAGTATATAGCTTTTGAACATACTGAATATATTATTTATTTAGAAAGACACTTCACTTGTAAAATTTCAGGAGTTGTTTATATTGGGAAGTGTTTAGGGTGTTCAGTCTGTTATATGGGAATGATTACCCGAAGCCTGGAACAACATATTAAAGAACATCTTTATTCCATCAAAATTGGGGATTCTAATAATGCCTTATATAAACATAAACACACCTTGATTCATGAAAAACATAAAACGTTTATTTTTTCTGTAATAACAAGTGTCAATGGACATGAGGGGTGGGTGTTACAAAAATAAGCTGGAGACCATTGAAATAGAGTGGCCTGTAAGAATTGGTGCAGATAAATTCCCAGGGCTTAATGAGACTGCTAATATAAAATGTTTTCTGAAAGAACAAAGGTTGAAAATTAAATAACATTGTTTGCAAGAATTTGTATCATATATAGAGTAACATGAACTTTATGAAATTGTTTAGGTTTTCTTTATTTAGGAAGTTTATGAACTAACTGAGTGATAATTGTTTTTATTGATTGTCTGTTTTTATTGCTTAACAGTTGTTTAAAAGTCAGTGATGTGGTTCTAGAATTTAGTTTCTGAAGAAGTCTTTTAAGATGAAAGCGTGAAATTAAAGTTTATTAACACTAAGCGTGTGTTGTTTCTTCTACTACCATTCCTGTTGTCAAAGTGTTTTTTTATTTAATAATCATTTAGTTTTTTACCACATCTTCCAGTCTTGTTTTTTTTAGTTTAGGAATTACATTAACATCTCTACCATAGAATAAGGGAGTCAGGAACAGTACCCAGAGCCCTTGGTCAACATTATACTGTTTATTTACCCTCTCAAATATATAAATAAAACTATCAAAGTCATCTCCCTCCCTAACTGAGGAACAAGTTTACTAACCTTTATAGCTTCTGGGTTTCAGTCATTCCCTTCCCCATTATCTCCATGACCCTGTTGAAGGGTTAGAACCTGCTTTTCATGATGTCTCTGTCTCTCATTTTCTTCACCTTCCATCTCCAAATACTTGGTCTCCAATTTCTTTTCAGGCTGACGCAGCCCCTTCCTCTACTCAGCCTCCAAACATTGCAGTTCTTATTGATGCTGCTTCTCCCTTTCTCCAGCCTCCAGTTTGAGTCTTTTTAACTCCAGATGGATTTTTAAATCCTCTGAGGATAAGGTGAACTGTCTTGTCTTGGAAGGCTGCATATCCCCAATGCCAAACTGGATATCCTCCTAGCTGTTGGTCTGCTCTGCAGCTGCAACTAAGGCTGAGATCATTGCCTCCTTAGTCAGGTTGGCATGCACCAGTCCTTTGGCTTCACACACCTTGGCCAACTGCTCCTTGTCAGCTTGCTGTAATCCTCTGCTGACATCTTTGCCTGCTGTTCCTAACTAAACTGTATAAAAATAAATAAAACTGTTGTGACAATGAAACTCTGTATGTTTACCTTGTGGCTGTTGAGAGTGTGCACCTGGTAACAACTACCCACAGGCTACTAAAGCTCAATTAAAATTCTACACCACTGGCACCAATATGTGACAAGCCCTCTTACCCCGGGGCAGTAACTAAGGCGCCTTAATCCTCACCACTGTCTCTGGTGATGGAGTGCTACTAAAAGCAGGGAGAGTACACTGGGAACAGGCTTCAAACCTGGGATGGGATGATATGCTTCACTCCAGGTCCCCAAATGAGTCTCCACACTAAAAATTGCAGAGCACTGTGTCCCAGTTCTAGGTATCTGATGCACTCTTAAATATCTGATATTCATACATACACACACTCTTGGGAAAGACTGGCACAGATTTACCTGGTGTGTTCCTTTGCCCAAATTACAAGGTAGCAACTGCCACAAGTAACATTCCACAATACCCTTCAAAAGGGGTGTTTAATTATATTGGGTAAAATAGATATTGACACAAATAAAAGCATGTAACCCAAGCAGTAAGGCTTTTAAGAGTGGCCCTGGTATTATCACAATAAGCATAAACAGTCTCAATTTATTCAAAGTATTCAATAAATAACCAACCAACAATGACAGGTAGCAAAATATTTAATAATAAATAAAAGGATGTAAAACATGTAAATACTGAATAACTGATTCCAATTAACAACAGTTTCACACATAGGAAATATGAAAATAATACAGTAGGACAGATCTCACATTGAGTTTAGAAAACCTCTAACTAACTAGCTGTAGTTCTCTTAACTGTCCCTATATAATATAAAAATTCAGCAAGGCAAGATTATATTGTTACTTCTGCAAGGTAAGATGAGCAGTTATGCCCACACTCCATGCTGTTGTCTGTCCTCAATGACTGAAACAACTACTCTGAAAACAACTGGACTAACTGAACTACTACACAAGTATTCAACATTAACTGACACAGAACTTGCTTTTATAGCAGATGTTTTAAAAGTAACAGGAAGCTGCTATGAGATTTCTACTCTCTCAAATCAGACTTTGAAAAGTAAACAAACAGCTGTTGTGAAGATTCTATTCTCTCAGCTCTGGCACACAATGACATCACATCTAGGTCAGGTGACTCTGGCATAACATGCATTCAGAATTCTCTTTAGAAAGAACATACAGATTTCGTCAGCCAGAAGAACATTGTTTGACATTCAAACGTCTTGTGTAAATCGTAGTGATAATCAAAAGACAAAGTTATTTACAAAATTATAACTAGTCATGCTGGCATATGTAACATAGGGTAATTTACAATTATTTACAAAACTTCAGCCAGTCATGCTAGCACAGATAACAATATCTAATATCCTCACAGCTGTCATTAGGTAGGTGCCTTTTGAAAATATTTTTGGTGAGTTTGCAAGTGGTGGTTCCTAATTGTAGTGAGTGTGTTTTGTGGTATGTTTTGTCATTTTCTACATTGGAGCTTTTTGTGTTGAGTCTTGTTGGTAAATCTGTATTGGAGTGATGTTTGTATTACTGAAGCAGTGATCATGGATTAGTTATGTAGATCAAAAGGGGGTCAGTGAGGGCAGGGCCAATAAGTGATGCTGTATGCCAGTGTTGAAAGATTGTTGTGTCTGGTCACATGGGTTAAGCTTTGCATGAATGTGGCCAAGGCAGAGATGGGCCATTTGTTTTTTAGAAGGATGGTGGAAAAGCAGTATCAGCAGGTAGTTTGTTACAATTGTGTGAAAAGCACTGTTAAGCCAAAAGATTAGACCTGACTGTTTTACATTCCGCTGTGTTAGAATAGAGAGAGGACTGGATTTGGCTCTAAAGTAGCTCAATTGAGATGATAAAGAGATGGATTTCAGATGTATTTTATATTACATGGTATTATTTAATGAATCTTATTAGTTGCCATTTAACAGGCTTTCAGGCTGCAGCCTGATTGTTATCCTTGGCTATTCTTTTGTTTACTGGGCAGTGAAGTGTGCAATGACCAGACTTCATTGCAACATGTTAGGCCTTGATCCATTGAAATGGGAGGTGATTTGGTGTAGTTTTTAGGCATACAATGGAGGCAGTTGTTTGGCAAGATTAATACTTTGCAAATTGAATTAGATAACTTTAAGTTAGTGCTTATTCATTTGGGGATGAAGATTTGGGTTTTGTGATAAAAAGGAGGTTACTGTCTCAGACTGCACATGTTTTGGCAATTTTGAAGCAGAGGTTTCCAAAAATTTTTTTTGTATGTTTGGAAATAATACTTAGGTTAGTTTGGTGACAGGCAATGTGTTTTAAAACTTTAGCAGTAGCTAGGTGTTTTTTTAAGTGATAGAGTAGTGAGAGCTGTCGGTTCTTTGTATATTCATGGGTTGCCTCACTAGGATTTAGTGGATAGAGATTCATAATGGTATAGAGAGGATGAGTTGCATCTGAGTGACGTTGGCCTTGATTTATTCAATCTAATCAATGACATGGCAGTAAAGGACATGCAACTGGATGGTTACAGGCATTGTGTTGGTCAGGAGAAAGGGGAAAGAGCTTGCAGGGAATGAACTTGTGGCCAGTGATAGAGGCATTTGGTTTTAGCAAGGAGCCTTATACTCAGCCTTTCATTTATGGTGTTGTTAGGAAGCAGGCTGGACAGGGGTGGTACTCTGCTCTGGTTTGCATGCTTGGTTTAGTGGGTGACTTTTCTTAAATAAATATAAGACTAGATTCGTAAAGTTTACCACAATGTGTGCAATATGTCTGCACTTAGTGCAATCTTTGTGAGTGAATAGACAGCACAAGCATTGTGGTAGGGATTTTATTGAATTCAAAAAGTGTAAACAAAGTGTAAATATATTGTTCACTTTGTAGTAACCTTTATGAATCTGGTCTACAGTGTTGAGCAGTTTTATGCTGTCCTAATTATAAAGCTGTATATAATGTTGGATGTCTGGAGTGTTTCTCCCCAGGCCTCTGCTGAAAATTGGCTTTGTTCCAAGTCAGACTTTCCCGGTTAACAAATGTTAAATAAATAAATAATAAATGTTAATTATATGGTAATGCAGTTGTATGGTATGTTTGAATATTGTTGATTTAAGTTTAATAACTTGATAAAAGTTTCAATAAACTGTCACACTGGCTATTCTGTTTTTTTCATTGGGTTAGGTAAAGGTATATGTATAAGAAGTATTGAAACACATTGCAAAAAATAAAATGAGGCATTTGAACAGCATTTTATATCCCTGTGTTTTATTGAATTAAAATAGTTTTAGGAGGCAATACTGGCCTACTGAATAGTATTGCAAGCTTCTTTTATCTGTTTATTTATTTATGTATTACTTGCATGGGTTAAAGCATGTATAAATGCATTTATTTTTCCAGCTTCCATTACACATAAAAGTGGCATGAAGTTATTTACTAAACAAATTTGTTTCTTGAGATAATCCTTTGTTTTTATTTATATCAAGTTTAGTTGTCTTTGCTCTCCTTAGCGCTGTTACTGTTTTTGCCAGTGCAGTGGGACTAGTTATTGATGGCATGTCTGCATGAATGACCAGGAGATGAAGCATTCCATTGTATGGAGCAGCTGTCGTTGTTTCCTGTCAGCAGTAATGCCCTTGCCCACTACAGCATTTGTCAGTCATTACAGTGATGACAGTAGACAATGATATGATGCACAATTCAGACTAGAGGATGACAGAGATCTAATAAAGCTGGATAAGGTAAATTTTGAGAGATTGTCAAGGAACTGTGAAGATGATACACAATGACTATTAACAGGCATTTGTTTGTTAATGCAAGGCAGAATCCTTTACTATCATGTGTATTTTGTTTAGTTCCTAGTCTACTGCAGGGAAAAGCCACTGCATGATTCTGGCACAGTAACAAAGATTTCCTAAGTGCATTACTTGGTCTTACCTCATCAGCTGATGTGCAGTTTATTGTTATTACATCAATGTGACACTTACAAGTTGTAGCATGCCTACAAGGAATTAAAATAAGCAAATATGCTGAAAAAAGATTGTTTAATAGTGTAGAGCAAGGAACAGGAGTGCTACAAAAGTACTATTTAAAGAAACACATGTAGATTTTTCCATCCTGAGGTAATTCAAACATATTAGTTGACATATTATTCAGATAAGACAGATTTTACACCCCATATGACTTGTTGAATAAGAAATTCCACTTGCAGATGAAATAACACATTTTTGCTAAAACAATTTAGTTACTGCAATACTTACTGTTTTGTGTCTTAAAAGTATACATCTAACTAGTCCCATATGTACACCTGAACTTGTTAATATTTTAGCTGTCTAGTTTCCTGGTGACAGCTGTATCCCATGACCCAAATGGCTACTTTTAAAAGAATAGGCTGACCTGCTTCTGCTCTGCCTTACCCACAAAATATTATGCAATGAAAATACCCATTCACAAAGGCACACATTGGCTGTAAAAAGTATTCACAATCAAGTTTGATCTCCTTCTAACAAAAATCCTGTAATTACCAGACCTTCTATCTCCTTTTCATCTCTCAGTCTTTGGCCCCAAGCTAAAGGACTGTCTCTCCAATGACATCCATAGCATTTCTGCTAGCCCCAAACATAGAGAAAAATGGTGAACCTCTAGAGAAAGTGATCCCCTTGTACCTGTTTCACTCATCTACTATTACCATTTCTGTAGATTTTATATCCTGATCTGCATCCTGATAACTTCATTTTGTTAATTTCTTCATTTCCATGTTTTCATTTCTTTAGTGAACTTCTTTATAACTAACCCACTCTCTATACAAAACTGTCAGATCTATGAAAACTGTAAAATGCAACATATTTTGCATCACTACATTACATGCATTGAACTACTTAATTCCTGTTTTATACACACACACACACACACACACACACACACACACACACACACACGCACACACACGCACACACACATATACGTGTCTGTGTGTATGTATGTATATATCTCTTTTATCTATATATCATCTCTCTATATATATATTTATATATATGTATGTGTGTGTGTGTGTGTGTGTGTGTGTGTGTCTGTATATCTATCTATCTCTATCTGTCTCTATCTATGATTATGTTTTGTGTGTGTCTGTATATATACAGATGCGTGTGTGTGTGTGTGTGTGTGTGTGTGTGTGTGTGTGTGTGTGTGTGTGTGTGTGTGTGTGTGTGTGTGTATATATATATATATATATATATATATATATATATATGTATATATTTTTTTTAACTTTATTTACAAACATTTGTAACTCACAGAGCTTGTTTCATATTTATCTCTTCTTCTAAAATGTAAATCTGTTGTGGCTTGTTTCTTTTGTAAATTCCAGACTGTGGGTGAAATGTGTCCATTCTGCATCAATCCACTACTAAATAAATAAAAATAAAGTAAGACTTTACATGTAAACCAGCATACAACTCTGCTATCCATGCAGATATACCATTTTATCTGTTACTTAATCAAGCAAGACCATTCAATGGGCTAATAACTCTTTATGTTAAATATTGCTTTCTCCTTTCCTTTTTGAATCTTCCTTTCCCATTTTTCACTCACACTTGTATTCCACACATAATGCTCCATCACATTCCTACAATACAGGTTTCTCCTACACATCAACCTATGCATTTATATTATATTTCTATCTGTGGCATTTATAAAGAGAACATTTTTGGTTGCATTGTAAAATTGTTATTCTAATTTGCCCTTGTTTAATAATTTTGCTGATCTCCTTTGGCAGCCCTTCTCTAAATTTGCATGTTTTGCTTATTATGGCCTTTACTAGAGTGGACGATATTTTAATGTCTTTAAATGACTCTGCATAGAGAGATGGAATCATCGCAGCTTCCCTGTAATATATTGCACAAGTTATGTATCTGATCATTTGATATTTTTTTGACCCTCTTTCCTTACTGGGCTCTGACATAAATGTCTCAGTGAAAATTGATAGCCTTTTTTATCTGCAGCTCTGTGTGTTATTACTTCTAGCCTAGCCTATACTCCCTAATGAATTCAGTCATCTAAAGCACTGTTAGAGCTGTAGAAAAACAGATGGCTTTCTCTATATTTATGTGTGTATGTTTGCAATTTGACCTGCTACAAAAGCACATCACTATGTACTTTTATACATTGACTCCCACTTGCTCTTTATACACTTTGGTATTCAAAGTATTAGAATCTGCTTATGACTTCTCTCTTTCATAGTGTACCATTGTATCAATTATCTCATTAGAAAAAGACTACTTACATTAAAGATTGTGTAAGTAACATCTCGAAGATGATTATAGTAATCATGGAGTCCAAACTGAACATGTGATGATCCTGTTATCACTTGCCTTGCCTAATGCTTAACAGTCTCTGACCTTCTCTATATCATTTAAATAACTGTGTACTGCTACAGTACAGCTGCTACAAAGCCTTCTTAGCACTTGTGTATTTACCTGATTTTTCATTGTAATTTATATCTAGCATTTCTTGTCAGGTAATGTATTCTTTTTACCATCACTGTACAGGATCCCCAAAGTGGTAATTATTTTAATTTAAAAAAAACTTTAGGGAACATTGGAAGATTTAATGCTTATCACTTCAATTCTCTTAAATATAGAACTTCATCAGACCAATTAAAATGAAACCAACAGTGTCTTTGAAATGTTTGAAACATAAATCACATGACCATGTTTGACAAATCAGAATATTGTTAAATTAAAATGAAATAAATACTTAATGTTTAATATATAAAACAATAAATAAATAACATTCAGTGCTAACACTTTAATTAATTCCTGGAAAAACACAGGACTTTAAAAACAATTGCGAACACAGTAGTTTCTTAACCTCTAAAAATTATTAACAACTCCTTAAAGTAATAGGGACCTGATACAAAACACATAAGACAACTTTATTAAAATTATTACAAACTACGTTGTTTTGTGAAAGCATTATTACTGTCCTTTTTTTTTATGGCTAAAATATGTTCTTAAATACGCTCACTAAGTCTAGGTACAGCTTTACCTATATAAAACCAGAATAGCATGTGTACAGAGAAGTATAAACCACCATAATATTATTAATATTATTATCAGAAGTACAATAGTTTGTATAAATATTGAAATTTAAACATGTATATATATATATATATATATATATATATATATATATATATATATATATATAAAATATACAGGTTCATAGGTTCATAGGTTGGTACTAGGCTATCGGCCCTAGGGCCTATACAAGATTAGCATAACAATTCCCTGGCTATTTCTTCCCACAATATTTACTTCTCATGACTGAAATTTCATTTGACTGAATTCCATTTGCCCGAGTCTATAATACTGAATTTTCAAAATACTGAAAACTCATTTGACTGAATCTCATTATACTGAATTGTAAGCCATAGACATGATGTGGGTTTCCCTTCTCCTATGACTTGCTTGTGAGAAAAATAATTACTGTGACTTATAGTGCTGATTGTCAGAATACTGATAGTCATGTAGAAAGTGGTGTTGTAGTGTTCCTAAATGTAGGTATGTCTGTTTACATTCTTATGGGAAGTATCTCATGTAATATGGCGGATGTTTTGTACGTTCCCAGCAGTATTGGCAGCGTGTAAACTACTGTAAAGTAAGTAAAAGGTATATGCCCTTTTCCCCACTGTACTGCAATCCTGGAGTTAGTATATATAGTTAGGGGGTGTGGGGAGCATAGTCCCCCACTAGTTTGGTTTTATATCGTCCGGTTTCTATTAAGAGGGTACGTAAGTAGTTTTTAAGTTCTGGAAAGAGTTCATCATTGGTGTTGCAAGTGTGCATGTCTATGGTTTACAAGTTAGTATTTTGAAATTTAGCATTGTAAGATGTTAGTATTATAAGTTTTAGAGTTTTCAGTATTTTGAAAATTAGTTATTTTGGTCTTGGTCAAATGAAAGTCAGCCAAATGAAATTTCAGTCATGTGAAGTAGACCCATATATATATATATATATATATATATATATATATATATATATATATATGTGTGTGTGTGTGTGTGTGTGTGTGTGTGTGTGTGTGTGTGTGTGTGTGTGCATATATAAAATGTAGCATAAACTATTGAAATTTAAACAAGTTAAAAATGTTAATATTTATGCTGTGCCTCCTACATTCAAATATCTACACTACTTATAGTTATAGCATGGAAATGTGCCTTTGTTATTACAATTTATTTCCCGGACAATCTGAATATTATTTTCTAATACAGTCAAATTTCTCATTTTCGTATATACTCTTTAATTTGCCTTTTAAATTAGGTTATTGTTTGCATGTGAACTTAGAGCTAGCTCCTAAATTCTAAATAGATCCACATTATCCATAATAGCCTTACAATATGAAATAATTAAATGTTTAACCATATAGCATTGCAGATTAGTATGTATCTTAAAAACACTACTATGACTAATGTTGTCGTTTCTAATGCTAAGTTTGATTCAATCACTGTGTGTTTTAAATGTTTATCTTTTTATTCATGTCTCCTGAATCTCTTATGCTTAGTTTCTGATGTATTTATTAGCATATTATTCCCCTGTGCTCAAATGGTGACTTTGGTCAATTTCTTATGCAGACGCACTATACCCGAAACACATGTAACCAGTTTACCTATTTTCAAGTCATCTACATACAGACTGTAGAGCACCTCAGATGAAGAAGAGAGATCTGAAGAATACAGTCTAAACAAGCATGATCCTAGGAGAGAGCCCTGTGGGACACCCTGACTGTAGCCTTCAGTTTCACATGTTCATTTCCTGTATGATACATGCCATGTCCTATTTGTATGCCATGCAAATGTCTGTCTTATCAAGAGTGCATTAATACCTAGTTCTTCTAATTTAGTGGGCAGTGTTTTGTACATGACCCTATCAGATGCTGAAGTTAAATCTCTATACATTACATCACAGCACCATTTTCCAGTCATAACTGTTATTATATTATTATAGAACATCATGTTGCAGGTGGTAATAGATCTGTTTTCAACATATGAATTCTGATATATGGGTTCAAGTCCCACCTCTCCCAGTTCTGACAATTTATCCAATATAACTTTCTTCATTACTTTTCCACAACATGAAAGCAAACATATGGATCTGTATGATGCTGGTTTGTGTTACTTCCCTTTCCCTTAAAGACAGGGTTAAAAAGTACACGTCTCCAATTGTGACGAATCTCCCCATATTTGTATTACTTGGTAAATAAGAGACATAATGGTACTGTAAGTTTATGCCAACGTTTTCTCAGGTTATTATTACTAATTTATACTCCTTCCTGTGCTTCGTTTGGATCCAGTTTGCATATTTCTTTTTCAATACACTCTAACCTATCTGACAGGTTATTTTGAGAAATGTGGATTTATTTAGAATTTTAGGAAATAGCACTACGTTCACATATAAATGACAGCCTAATTTAAATAGTATATTCGAAAATAAAGTTATAGTACCACATTATTTAACAACATAACTACTGAGGTGTATGACAATAGGTATAGTAGATACTTTCCTATTTCAATGTTTGGTTTAAAAAATAATAAACTTGGTTTTAGAAATGACAACATTAGTCATAGTAGTGTTTTTAAAATACCTATTACTTTGGACAACTATATATTTAAGCAAGTAAGTATTTCATATTGGAAGACTATTATCAGTAATGTGGGTGTATTTAGAACTTTAGGAAATAACCCTAAGTTCACATACAAACATAAACCTATTTTAAAGAGTATATTAGAAAATAATAGACTGATCGGTCAGGAGTCAAACTGTAAAAAGAAAGGCATATGTCCATGTCATTAACTGTAAGTGGTATAGATATTCAAATGCAGGAAGGAGTTTTTAACACATTTATTTTAAATATTTATGATACTAGTCATTATAATTGTCATATTACAATGGTAGTTTATATTATATATGCTCCAGGTGATCTAGTTAGGTAAAACTATATACAGACTTAGTGAGCATATTCAAAAACACATTTTGGCTATAAAGAATAATAATAATAATAATAATAATAATAATAATAATAATAATGCTTTTGCCTGATTTGTAATAATTTTAATAAATTTGACTTAAGTGTTTTGGATCACATTCCTGTTACTTTAAGGGGTGGAGACATTAATAGCTTTTAAGAGGTTAACAAACTGTTGGCAATTGTTTTTAAAGTTCTATATTTTTCCGGGAATTAAAAGTGTTAATATAAAATGTTGTTTAAAATGTTTGTCTACTAAATGTTAAGTTTTTCATTTTAACTTGGCATTATTTCGATTTGTCAAACATGGCCATGTAGGGGACATAAGGCAAATGAGTGTTTTAAGCGACCTTTTTAAACATGTTAAAGATCATAGTGGATGTTCTTTTAAGTGCACTGTGATAGAGGTAATACCAGAGTTTGCCAGATGTGGAAACATAGTCAACAAAACAGAATGTGTGGAGATGAGGTGGATTGCCACATTACAGGCACATAGAACACCAGGCTTAAATTACAATGTTCCTTTAAAGCCAGCATTGAAATTGAGGCCATTATATCACTAATTAGCCTGGCTGTTTGATATGATAATTTCTTTTTGAATGTGTTTTTTAAATGTACTTGTTGGTTTGTGTATACTGAGGATTAATGTGAAAGCGCTTATCCTGATTTTTTATTAAATACTGTCTTATTTAGTCTCCTTGAATTTTTATGCTGCTTGCCATGGTGGTTGTACTGTGCTTTGTTGCATTCTTTTTTTTTTATTTAACAGAAACTGCTGGTTTCATGTACATTTTTCTGATGTTTTTTATTTAAGATAATAAAAACACTAAACATGAACTCTTCCAGTGTTCCCTACTGTGCATTTTTGTTTCAGTTTTATTTTTAAAGCACGCAATTGGCCATTTTTTTGTGTGTTTTACTACTTTTTTAAGCAGTAAATTACAATATGAATTAAACACTGCTTCTTTCTTTGTTTCATCCAAGACAAGGGAAAATATCATATGTATAAACCAGTCAGTAAAAGCAACAACAATGACCTAGCTAAGACAGAATTTTGACTGTGCAGTACCTTAAACCTCCTGTGTTGCATGGTACAGCTAAACAATTCACTTATTCTGTACTGCACACCTCAGAAAATGGGCAACACTTAGCGTATGTATAGCTAGTAGTGTTTGGCTTTATTGGCCTGAATGCACCAAAGGTCTATGCCATTCAAACATCATATAGTTGAAACACTGGTATGTTCTTAAAAGGTCATTTGCCTATATCCCATGGGCCTCCACTTTGGGAGGTTTATGGTATTACACAATGAAGACCGTAGCTTAGAAGGGTCTTTCTTGGAGTGCTTTCTTTGTTTCAGTCTTATACCCATAATGCTTGCTTTAATATTCATTTACCTCACACTGACACAGCAGTGTAAAGGTCAGGTCGGTTTAAAAAAAAACTGAACATTTTTACTGAATTATTTGTCAGTGCGATATTTTCTCTTTTTTTTTCCAGAGGTGAGGTAACATGTTGATATTCATTTTGCTGCAACATAATAGTGAATCAAAATTGTACCTGCTTTCCAGATACTGTATATTTTTTCTCAATAAATAATTTTAGAAATGATTCAGAAAAGTAACTAGTTTTCCTGTTTCTGCCTACTGTACCTCTCTTTCTCATTCACATGATTCACGGTCATGATCTGCCTAGACTAATTATATTTAAACACCTACTTACTATAACAGAATGGAGATCATTCTCTTCAGCAGAAGGGACAAATATTGTTTTTTTTTATTTCAATGAATACACCACAGTATTGAAAGTTATCTTTACCTGCGTTCCATCAAGAAATGGTAAGTAAACAAGTTGTGGGAGGTGAAACATGACTTTAAACAAGAACATGTCAAATGTTCCTCAACTTTGTGACAGTTTTATATTTGCAATAAAAACTTCACATCCTTACTACTAAAATAAGTGGGTTGTGTATTATTTCTTTCTGATAGATATGGCTCATTTAATGTTGGAAGCCTCATGCATTCATTAGCTGCAGTAAGCATGCTATTAAAAGTCATTAAAGCAAAACAATCACTGTTTTATGACTCTGCTTATTGGTGCCATTCAATGTAACTTACTGGCTGCTGTCCCTGGAATATGTGGTTGTGTAGCAGTGGTGGTGCTGCAGTAGTGTTGTCGCCTCACAGTAAGACGCTGTCCGGTTCGATTCTCAGCTAGAGCGTCTTCTGCGTGGGGACATGCGTGAATGGGCGTACCTTTGTTGAAGGTTGTGCGTCAGGCCTGGCAAGCCAGTATGCAAAAAATCAACTGCCAATCATTAGGGGACCAGAGTTCCGCTGTGGCGACCCATAACCAGGAAAAGCCGAAAGAAGACAGACATACTAGAACAGTGTTTTAACACGAGTGCATGAATACTACATGTATTTTAAAATGTACATGTGGAAATACTGTGCCAGTATTGCTTAAATAATTTCTTACAATAATATACCTTAAGTGTTTTAACAATGTAAACACTGCACATAAATGAAATTCTATCAACAAAAATAAGTGGGAGAATCAGTTAGGTGGCAAACAAATGCTGCTGTTTATTCTTAACAGTCTTTTCCGTATAACAAATCAAATCTACTGACTTCCATCCCATGCATTATTTAATTTTTGATATGTGGGCTGTATTATTAATTATTACAATATCATTCATTATTACAATAAAACACAACTTAATATTGTACTTAGTGGTTAATCTCAGCTTCATAATTCTAGGGACTAGGGTTTAAACCTGGAATAAACTTTCTGAAGAGGATACGTGAAAACAAGGTAGTCTGTTTTTTTCTAAGAACCAAAACAACAGGTAAACAGATTATACAGAAATATCAGATTGGTAACAGCAGCAACAATAACACAGGCTCACCATTGTGTAATGCATTAAACCTCCGTGAAAATATGTTCATGAGATATATGCAAATGATAACGTAGGTACATACATGTGGAAGGATGTGATGCACGTTTGGCACTTTTTCTGTCAGTGTGTTTTGTTTACATGCATGACATATTGCTGTTTCAAAAATGTTTTCTGTATGCATGATGCAATGCAAATGTTTTACTTGCTAATGTATGGTCTTTTGAACATGATGACAACAATAAATGGATCACATTTAATAAGATGGTTATCATGTTTTGCCTGCAAGAATAGTACAAATGTTAATAGAAAGGGAAGTTATGACTGAAATGGTCATGAGTTAGTCCTTGGAAGTCTGTTTCCTTGTCTTTCAGAAAGAGGGTTTATTTGTTTATCACTCTTCATTTAAATATCTTAACATACTTAGCTAGTGTGGTTCACCTACACTTTTCTTTGGAAAAATGCATGCTGACTATAGTTTTTACATTTTTAAATTCTCTTCTCACACAAATTAATTGTGGGATTCTGTATAGTTCCTGTGATAAGGAGTGATCCATTTGTTAAACTGATTAGTTATTTCACAGCTCTGCCTCTTTTTCTAATGAGTTATGTTGTCTTGCCCACTCCAGAAAAAATGCCCCAAGTAATTTTATTAGATTTTGGTTATCAAATTAGGATTAAAGAGGGGAAGCTTACATTACATTACAATGCATTGAAGATAGGAATGTTATGATACTATAACACAGATATTTTTTCTTATTAACTCATGAGTCTTTTTATCACCATCGGTTTTTCATAGTTAACATGTTGGATAAAAGCATGTAGGAGGAACTTTGTAATGGGCATATTTCCTTTATGTCTTTGGGTAAGCTTTTGCTCAAAGATATGATGAAGTACAAACAAGAATGCAGATGTTTTTGTTCTGCACTGTGTTGTGGGAATTCTTGATAACATTTCATGTTTTTGTTCTTTTAGGAGGATTTCAGGATTTGGGGTCATGGTTAAGCAAACTTACCCCTTTTTTGTCTACTGACAGTCCTTTACTAATAATTTTACATAACTGTCCAAACTTTCACAATATGTCCAGATTTCTGGCTCATATTTTTTTACTGCACCTCATAAAAATTGTGTTTTTCTGGCAAATTATTGAGGATTTCAGTAACTAAGTAATGACATTTGTTTGAGGTTTAGACTCCAAATTAACTGAATCTGTGCTTTCTAGTCTGTGTCATGAAGACTGAGACAAATTTGTTTCTGAAACAATAAAATATATAAATGAGGAAAAAATACTGTAGGATCTTAATGATATATGCCAGAAAGACAAGTGAAAATTAAATTAAAAAAAAACATACTGAAGGTATAAAGAATGATGCTGCATTTGGATGACTTTTGAATTCCTTCACTGTCAACCAGTGTAAATTGCCACTAGGGTTATGATCTTTTAAGTCACACCAGTGGTGCCAAACAAATTGAAGTATAAATAACGGTACACATATACGCATCACACAGCACTTTTCTAAGTATAGTCCAGCCATAAGAGCATGCAGGAAATATATAGTGCTGCCCTGGTTATGGGCTTTCAATGACCACACCCATAAAAAAGCTTCATACTGAATACCACACTAAGCAGTTTTTAGTCTAGCTCCCAAGACCCCTTTCTCACTACTTTCACTGAATTTCAGCATAGGTTCATAGGTTCATAGGTGTGTACTAGGCTAATGGCCCTGGAGCCTTTACAATCCTAGCCCATAGAATTACCCTGGCATCGTGTTCCAGAACTTGCTTAACCATAGTACTTTAAATAAACACATAAATAAACACTTACATACACACACACACACACACACACACACACACACACACACACACACACACACACACACACAAACACACTTATTTCCAGGGAACGTGTAATATTCTCCAATATTACAGCCTTCTGTCTTGGTTCATGGCAGTTAACTGCAACTACCTCAGGATGTGAGGGCCTCACGGTTACTATTTCATAAGATAGCTGATGTTGGTCTTTCAATCTGTTTGTACTTCCCTATTATGTTGAATATGATATTACCCAGAATCAACTGTAGACTGCATTATTTGCAATTCAGATGAGGAAGAATATGGTCCCCAGTTCCTGCTTGGATACAATGTACTAATTTATAAAAGTTTGCAGGAGACCTATTTGTCTCAAAAGGCAACTTTGTGAATTCATTCAACTTTAAAAGGGTGACAGAAGTTGATCTTGTCTTCAAAGCAGGGGTCAATGATACCAGTGAGTAACCCTTGCTCTACAAATAGTCATTTGATAATTACCCAAACTTAACTGCTCTAAAGTTTATCTGTACTGTAAATTGGGTAATCATCTTCATTTTTTACGAATATTCAGTTTGTTACAATGGGCGGCCATGGTGGTGCAGTGGTTAGCATTGCTGCCTCACAGCAAGAGGTTCTCCGGTTCGATCCTCAGCTGGGGTGCCTTCTGTATGCATGCCCTCCCTGTGGTCGTGTGGGTTTCCTCCGGGTGCTCCGGTTTCCTCCCACATCCCAAAGACATGCTGTAGGTGGATTGGATACACTAAAACTGGCCATAGGCATGAGTGTATGCATCTGTGTGCCTTCTGTGGAAGGTTGGGTGCTGGGCTGGCAACTCGATACCGTAAAACTCCACTGCCAATCATGAGCGGACAGTGATCCACTGTGGCAACCCCTAACTGGGAAAAGCTGAAAGAAGAAGAAGAAGATTCAGTTTGTTACAATCTACACAGAACATAGTGCTGCCATCTTTCTTCATCACCAGCACTACCAATACAGCCTAGTGTATGTTCAGCTCCTGAATTATGCCTATATACAACATTTCCTGCAGTTATTTTCACACAGTTTGCTAAACTTGCTCAGACACCTAATAACAGGTCTCTCTAAATTGGTACCTGTGTCCCTTTGTTCATATGATGGTCCAGCAGGTGGGTGCAACCTGGCTTACCAGGAAACATGTGCCCAAACTACTGCAATATTGCCCAGATGCACTGACCCTGAGAAGGACAGCTGTTGTGAAATGGCTGCATCAACCAGTGAAGTGTCATATCGAGCCTCAGTGAGATGGCTTACTGTAAGATCCCCCACCAATTCCTCCTTTAACTCACTGCAGAAACTGAATACCAGTGTCTCTCTATCATGATAAGGCATCAGCATGTTAACTTGGTAAAAGTTGTGCTTCTGCCTCCTGCCTGATAACTCTACCAAGTAGTTGACATATATCACCTTAGTAACAATAGGGAAAGTACCTACCCATGCTGCCTGCAGTTTATTGTGACTAATAAAAAGAAATACCATCATTTTCTATCCAAAAGAATACTCTCTAGTCCTGCCTATCTGAGAATACCTTTTACTGCTCTTACTGGTGTTATACTAAGTGGTCTTGAGCTGTTCCATGAAATCCCTAAACCTGTTACTGAAGTTCAAGACACATTACACAACAGATTCCTTGTGGGAATGTCAGTCATCACCCAGTCATAATGAATCAAATTAAGGGGGATCCTCACCCTAGCACGATACAGCAACTCAAAGATAGAAGGTTATATAGATTCCTAGGGCACCACTCTTTTATTCAAAGAGGAGATGTGACAGGTGCCTGTCCTACTCTCCTTTTAACTTGTTTGTATATACATAAATATAGTGATATAGAAGAAAAATGTCACGTACATATTTAATAACCAGTTTGTTATCCATTGTGCAGCTCCCTCTTTGAATAATCTAATTGCTGTTTCATGATGTATTAGTTTCCTGGCCTGGAAAATTCCACAGGTCTTGTAACTACATTCACATATCCTATGTTAAATTGCTGTGTCTCCTAGTTGCAGGGAGCTACAACTTTAGTTACATACTCCATACATTTCCTTTTTTATTTCACAGAAAAAGATCAGAAGTTCACATATCACTTTCTGCAACATAAAAACATACATTATAGAGTAAATTACTTTTTCTATTTACCTTCTGCAAGTTTTACAAGACTTAAGGTCAGCTCACATATCAGTTGCATTTTGATTCGAAAATAAGTGGCATAACTGCATATAAACCTCTGGTAAGGGGTCTCAGACATTGAACAATATTTATAGAATACTACAGAAGGAAAATAATTATGGGATAACATTAAATATATTGTAGGTATAACATTTTTCATTAATCCTTCATTTTCAGTGTTATCACCTAGAGACATGTTTGTAGTACCTGGTTATACCTCGTGTACTCAGGGTGCTCAAAATGCCGATCTATGGTGATAAGTTTCCTCTATTGTTAGCCAGGTGGCAGAAGTTGAATTTGGAAATGAGTTTCAACTATCTACACCTATTAATTAAGTTCACTGTGTTGGAAGAAGAATTTGTGATTGGAAAGATCACTGCAGCTCAGCATACATTGTACGAACAGTTCGCTAATGATATTGTTGATACCAAAATGAGTGCTTTCATTGACTCTGTGACTTTGTTTGAGATACGTTTGCTCCAGAGTAAATTTATGAAGTTGGAAAGAGATAGGGATGATTTCAAAAAGGGGGATATTTTTGTAGGGCCAAGGACAAATATTCGATATGAGAAAGCAGCTCCCCGTGCAGCCCCTGTTTCATGTACCACTTCAGTGAGCTCACCAGCAGTTAATGATTCAGTTGCTACAGCCACTGAAGGCAGCTCTGATGCATCCAGTAAATCAGACAGTAATATTAAAACTGCTGACATGGAGTTCACTGCCATGGAGATGGGCACAAGGTGCAAGGATAATGCACCACGACCAGTAGATGTCACCATCGCCCAGTCAATACCGAGGAGAGAAGTAGCTAAATTTCCTTGCTCTTCTGTAACTGTTGGTGATGAACGAAGTTCACCATCAGAAGAGCAAACTTTGCAGGTTTTTCTAATGACTTTTCTCAAAAATGGGGGCCTACGGGCAAGGTCATCCATAGAACGGTCACAAACCAGAGGGAGAATGAAAAGGAAGTATCAACAAGACCCGAAAGAAGTGCAAACACTGAAAAAGATTTGGAAGAGCAAGGTAAATCCATAGTCTGGAATATTTCTTCCAGACAACTTAGCTGTGCTAAACAAACATTATTAAAGAAAGGGTTATCTTTTATACCTACCCAGGAAGTAGAAATAACTGGTGCAATTATTGATATGCAAATATTCACTAGGGGAGTTACTTTGAAAACACATTTTAACAACCTCAGTAATGTCAACACTATTGTCTTTTTCCGCTAAATCTTCCTGCTGTAGAGATATTTTTTAAACTGTACGAAGCAGAACTATATGTTGCATTAAATAAGAAAGGCAAGAGAAAAAAGAATATGAGTGCCAAAGAATGGAAAGCTTTGAAGCTTTTACAGAATGATGACTCTATAGTTATAAAACCTGCAGATAAAGGGGGTCCAGTAGTCATTATGGACCAACAGTTTTATATTGACTCTATGATTAGGATGTTAAATGACAGTAGGATTTATGAAAAAAATTGACAAAAGTTTTACTCAGACAATAGGATTAAGAATCTATATGATTGTTTAATGTGTGGAAGTATTTCTTATGATATGTTTAAATATTTTCATTGATGCCCCTGTTATTCCAGTTATACATGGTTTACCAAAAATACATAAAGATCTGTTGTTACCAGTCTACAGACCTATAGTTTCAGGAAGAGGGTGGTATACGGAACCATTATCTGTTTATGTAGTGAAATGTCTAACACCCATAGTGGACAAGAATGTGTTTATTCTTAGAGAGTCAAGGCATTTCTTGAACAATTTATATGTGTTTTTACATGACAGAATGGAAGGATTGGAAACCTTGTATTGTCTTACATGGAAGGGAATGACATGTTGAAAATGTATTTGTTAGAACATAGTACATTGAAACAAGCTACTGTAGACTTAGTTTGCTTATTAATGGAAATCATATTGGAGAATAATGTGTTTTTATTTGATCAGCAACTGTATTTGCAAAAAGAAGTGTTGCCATGGGTACACCTACTGCAAACAGTTATGGTAATTTAGTCATGGCCAAAGGGGAGCATGCTACATTACTAGGATCCCCTGATTACAAGCAAGTTGTCTTTTGTAGACGGTTTGCTGATGACTTGTTTCTGCTTTGGGATGGCTCTTGAAATTAGCTAATTATGTTTTTTGAACATCTTGATACTAGAACTCCATTTCTTAGATTTGATGTGAATGTTTCTTTTGAAGAGATCAATTTTTTAGATGTGAAAGTCTACAGGGAGTTAGATGGAACTATAAGAAAGATTGCCATAGGAATAATTTATTACATAGGAAAAGCATGCACCCTGGTCATGTTTTCAGGAATATAGTTAAGGGACAAGGCTATAGGATGTCAAGACTGAACCCTGACAATAGGAATTTTGAGGTTGATTTAGTGGATCTGAAATGGAGGTTGAAAGAGAGAGATTATAGTGAGCATGATATTCAGATTTCTTTATCTGACATTTATAATGCTAGATCTACTGTGGCAAAGCCATACTTCTCCCATGATACAAGATTGAATGTAAATTGCATTCAATCTAAGTCTAATTTTTTATCAGTTCCCTTATTCTTTGGCTGTAATGTCAACACTATAACAGAGGTTGTTAAGAATTACTGGCCCATTTTAACCAGTGACTCTAATGTCAAGAAAGTCGTAGGTGACTTAGCTAGTTTTTCTTGTAAGAGCAAAAAGAATTTAAAAATGTATGCTATGTTATCCTAGAACAACTATGGAAAAACTACAATTTGAAACAATATTCACCATGCTTGCTTGCAGGAAATGTAATTATTGTGGGTTTATTGACTCATCAGGACAGTTTGAACATCCAGATATGAAGAAGAGTTTTGTATTTAATGTAAAGGCTGATCGTGACACTACTGATGTAGTTTATTTAGCTATCTGTTCTTGTAAGTCTTTCTATGTAAGGAAAATGAATAGGCGATTTAAGGATAGAATAAGGGAACATCTTTATGATATGAAAAAGAGCATTTTGACAAATGCCCTAGTGAGACGTGTTTCCATATATGGCCATTCACATACATTTAAGTTTTTGTTTATTGATAGAGTTATACCTAGTATACGAGGGGGAGATGTAGAGAACATTACTGAAGTGCTGGAAGCCAAATGGATTATTAGACTCAAAGCAGACACAGGAAAGGGCCTTAGTGATAAGTTACCAATGAAACCTATACTTAAAGCAAGACCTATATGTAAGTAAGAATGCTTTGGTTGTTGACAAATGTGCATATTCACCTTTGGGTATACATGTTTAAGATAGCCTGTTATGCTAATGACATGACTGATGTTTTCTATCTACTGTTCATTGGTTGGTTGGAATTTTCCATATTTCTGTATTTAAATCAGTTTCAGTGTATTTAGATTTTAATATCTTTTGAAGCAGTATATATTACTGTGAAAGCGCTAAAGAAATAAAAACAAATATTGTTTTTATTTGAGTTTGGGCTGTCTCTTTGCTTTGATTCACTTACATAGTTTTATGCCATTTGCCTTTATTTTTATTGTGGAGCTTTCATTTTCAACATATATCTTTCTCCATTCTGTGCATCGTACGCAGTTTTGTTTTGTTTTGTTAATGACAGTTTGCTGTTCTCCCAATACTTATTGGATTCTTCATCAAATAGCTATGAAACTGAAATAATAATTGTGTTTGATAAATTAGGCTAGTTGCCAGTTGGTCTGGCACCTCGGTACCATAAAAATCCACTGCCAATCATTAGCAGACTGGAGTTCTGCTGTGGTGATCCCTAACCGGGAAAAGATGAAAGACATTATTTATAGGCTAGTTGCCATGGGATGGTGGTATCTCTTCTAAAAAGTCCTAATATTCACCTTACCAACTTATGGTTTTATAGTACTCACTTCTAGGATGTGACACTTAATATTAAGTTTATCTCCTACGAGGATAGTTTAGTGGAATAGTGACTGGAGTTCTGTTTGTTATGATGAGTAGTTTATTTGGGAGTGGACTCATGTAACAGGTCTATATCACATTATCAAAAATTGAAAATATCAAACGGCTGAAATGTATGGTATGATATAAATGTATCACTAGCCAAATGGATACCATAAAGTTGAATCAAACTTATCAGTCAACCATAAAGTGTCAGATGATATCCACAGATAACCGGCCAGTCAAAAGAATAAAATAACTTCATACCATATCAATGCGTTGTGCCGAATGGTATTGAAGGTATTGTGAGTTATCTTAAGGATCAGTAGCTAAAAGCTGCAGTTCAGTTACTTTGTCTTGACAACTGAAATGTACCATTATATCCATTTAAATGTCTTGCAGTTATCAAATATAATTGTCACTCAATGAAAAAAAGCAGATTGCAGAATTTATATGCACATTATTTTGCAATGTTGGTGCTATACTGTTCAGAATCTCTTTAGGGAGCTCTGAGACACCAGTTCCAGCAGATGTCAGGAATGACGGCTTGTGCCCATTCCATTACTTTCATTAGGAATCCTGTTGATGCATGAATTTCTATGAAAGTAAACATAACTCTGAAATGAGGCTTAAGGAGAACATTGGGTATGTATGCACTTTGTTGCTCCAGCCTATCAAAATCAAATATCTACCACATTTCCATTGAGTGCATGTATGTGTCTGTGCATATTGTGCTTACAGGGTGTATTTGCAGTGGAAGTGTGTTTATGCACACATGTGCGGTGTCTGTTTATGTGTGTGCATATTTGACATATACATACATTTTGAGTGCATTCCTGCATGTGTCTGTATGCGGTAAATGCATGTGTGTGTGAGTGTGTGTGTGTGTGTGTGTGTGTGTGTGTGTGTGTGTGTGTGTGTGTGTGTGTGTTTGTATGTGTGTGGTGCATACAAGCATGTTTTTGCACATATGTGTGTATGCATGTGCATATGTGCATGAGTGCATATGTGTGGGTATGTGTATGTGTTTCTGCGTGTATGTCTGTGTGTGTGCATGAGTGCGTGTGTGCGGGTATGTGCGTGTGTGTGTATGTGTGCGTGTGTGTTTGTGTGCATGTGTGAGTGTGTGTTTGTGTGTGTGCGTGTGTGTGTGTGTGTGTGTGTGTGTGTGTGTGTGTGTGTGTGTGTGTGTGTGTGTGTGTGTGTGTGTGTGTGTGTGTGTGTGTGTGTGTGTGTGTGTGTGTGTGTGTGCGTGTGTGTGTGTGTGTGTGTGTGTGTGTGTGTGTGTGTGTGTGTGTGTGTGTGTGTGTGTGTGCGCGTGTGTGTGCATGCTTGTGTGTGTGTGTGTGTGTGTGTGTGTGTGTGTGTGTGTGTGTGTGTGTGTGTGTGTGTGTAACACAGTGTGGGCCAACTAACTCTACTGAAAGATGATTAAAACAAATGGGGAAGAGATGATGGAACACCTAAGAAGATAAACATATGACAGAAGTGAAAGAAAAGAATAATGGAAGAGCTGGCTAATCAAGACTGCTTCAAGATGTGGATTGTCAGATAAATGCAATCTCACAAGCATTTTATTTATTTATGTATTTATTTATTTATTTCACATTTGTTTAGCATAATCTTCTTTTTGTCCCTCTATTTATCCACTGCTAGATGGCAGCTGGAAAATATTTTTAAGCTTGCATTTTGTGTGAACATATTTGTTTTAGTTCATCCTACTTTATTTCATGCCAGATTTTAAAAGAACATTATGTGCAAAGTATATTAAACCTTTGGCATTCTGGCTGAAATGTTTAATTGGTCACTACACTGCATCTTAAAATGAAGTCAGGTTCATTATCACAGATGTCATATGTGAGAGAAACAAATCCCCAAAGCAGAGTGTAGGCACTTACTGTCTTTTTACAACTGTCTGTCATGGCCTTACAGCGACTTGTTAATTATCGGCAGAGAGAGAGAGAAAGTCTGTAGGCACAGCATACTTGTGAAGATATCATAAAATATTAAACAGGCAACTGATGACCAAGTAAGAAAAAGTAGGTATGATAACCATAGCTTTGCAGGTATATAAAATAAAATATTTTCGCAAAAACATTGGAATAAGGACTATTTCAACTGTAGGTATGATGTTAAAAAAAGAAGACTACATTTTTTTCATTCAGTACTGTGGCATTGCAAATATCCTTGTTATTGCATTTATAATTACTCCTTATAATTCATTCACGACTCATGCGGGGAAGTCTTTAATTACCACTGCTGATAACACCTTTCTTGTCTTGCTGTCATCACTCTCCAATAAAACATTCCTTACTGCTGCTCTATCAATGTATTGCATGAATTAATATTTTCTTATGTAGATATGTGTGTGCAAGATGTGTGCGTGTGAAAATCTTAATATGGAGGATTACATTACTTCTAAATAATAAAAGTTCCTTTATGCATTTAAGCAAGTTAGTGGATTTTGTGTATGACAGTTTGACAGTTTAAGGATATGTAAGTACTTGAGTACTCTACTCTTACTGTAAGATTAGGTCTGGCATTTAAGAAAGGATTACATCTATAAATTGCCACCAAGTTTCATCCAGCTGTCCAAGGTTTGATTCTGTCAGACACCATTTGCCTAGTATGTGGATTGTGATGACGCCATTTAATTAGACAGATCTCCTAGGTCACCTTTGACAAAGGCACACTTGTCTTTAAAAAATGTACCTGGTTAAATGTCTGTGTTTAGTTAGTCATGCTACCCAGTGATGGTGAACCTTTTGAGCTCAGTGTGTCAAACATTCGTAAAATGCCTGTCTTGACTCTGCTGGTGTGTCACCCCCCCCCCCCCGAACAAAAGAGAAACAATTCTTTACACAATCATTTATTTAAAAAATACAGTCCAATCATGTGTGATGCTATGTATTATAAAAGTAAAAAAAAATCAGTTACTTACAAAAGAGAAAATTATATGCACATTGATAATTGGGCTTAAAACAGTGCACCAAAAATTGCTCTACTTTTAATAGTAATTTTGAATTGAACTGAAAAAAATATGGAACACATTGCATTTGATTTGATTAACATCAATTAATGACTGTTTTGCTGGTGAGCTTTAATACACAAGCACAGGTTCAAATATTTCTTGTATTTTTGTTCATTCAGTTTCTTTTGTATCTTGGGTATTGGTGAACGCTGGTGTGTCACCCAAAATGTCATGGCGTGTCACCTTTGACGCACGTCTCATAGGTTTGCCATCACTGAGCTAACCTCTGCACCTCTATATCAAGTATTGCGCTTTTGTAATTTTCTCTTTGTTAGTGTAACTAATTCAAAGTGTGACACAGTTGCCTTTGGTCCTCAAATATCAGAAGGATGTGGGTTCTATTCTTCCACAAGGTAGTTAAATTCCCATTATTGATATGGCAATTCTGAGTGTGATCTTAAAGGTCACAGATTTCAACATTATTCCCTGTGACCCCATCCTTTTCTTCACAACCATCTTCTTATTTCAGCCAACACATCTTCATCATTCCTATTTTTATTATATAGCAAACTTCTTTTGCACAGCACCAGTACTGTTATCAACAATATCCTATCCCATCTCTCAACTTTACATGTTTTTCATTTTCCCCATATCCTATTATAAATTAATTTATATTTTGGAAACCTTCCTACTTCCTACTTGTACTTTTTTTAAATTTTTTTATAAAGTCTTCATTCTTTTTAAATTCAAAAAATATTTTTACAGTCCAAACATTAGGGTCTGTTATTTCTTCTTCATAGCAACTTTTATATTTCTGTTTTGCATTGCTTTATATTTCATATTACTATTGCTCTCAACGTATTCAATAATAATCTCTTTAAAAATTCTCCAGCCTCAAACTTTTAAATCTTTCCCTTCTATTTTTTATTGTTGTTTTTTAACCTAATTCTTATGATCTTTCCATGGTTGTCTAAAGTAATATTTCTCCATTATCATATTATGCCACTCCTTTCCATTTTTTAATTTCATCAATAGCAATTTTCATAACTTTATCTTATCATATTCTTTTTTCTATAATCTCCTCCTTTTCAATTCATTGTTATTCCCTTTTCATTTTTCTTTCTCTATTTCACATATAGTATTTGAATTTCCCACATAATGATATATATATATATATATATATATATATATATATATATATATATATATAGATGAGAAACATACAACTGGAACTGGAGTTTTAAATTTATGTCTCTTTCTTAGTTGTCATTATAAACATTTACCAACCTAACTGGATTAAGTCATAATCTGCATTTTTCCAGGAAACAGTTATATACTCTCTAAATATCCCATCTTCCCCAATATATACATATCTAACATATATACCTTCTTTCTAAAGGATACATTGAACGTTTCCCACCTGTTAACTTCTTTAGTTCATGAAAATTTTCACTTCATTGTTCTCTTATTTTCATCTTTCACTAAACCTGATTCCTAATATGTTTTTCCTTCCTACTAGAAAATATTCCATTTATCATATTTACTTTGTCAAACGCTTTATGGTTTGACATATTTAATGACTTTCCAGTTTTATTTATCCCTGTTTCTATCCTTGTCATAGTTTTCCTCATCCATACCATTTTTGTTAGAATAACTAAATCATCGCACACATGCAGTATAGTATTAGACCTTTATCCATTTCCCTTCCTGCTTCTCTCATTTTACCAATTCATCTTTGTATTATAACATTCATCACCAGCACAAATAAGCTTGTACTAACTGGAAAAAAACTGTTTCATCCATTTTTAATTTTATTTTTTTTCTTTACTAACCATTTACCATAACCTTTATCCAAGAAATTTCGTACTACTTCAATGCTTTTATTATTTTCCAAAACCCACAATCCCCTTACATATACCATATTGCCTCATTGCTTACTGAATCAAATGCTTTCGCTACATCACACTGTACCAATCTTAAATCTTTATTCCCCCTTGAAATCGCATTTATTACTTATTTTATTACTAACATTTTCTTTACTTGTTTCTCTTTACTCCGTATACCAGATCCCCTATCAATCCTTCCAAAATAATCCCCATTTTTGCATTCTATTCATGAAGATTTTATAATCAGTATTCCACAGTGTTGCTGACCTCCAGTCCTTAATTTTTTGTCATATTTCTTCTGTATAAATTTAATCATCCCAAACTGTGCATGTTTATATTCTATCCCTTCATATAATCATTCTTTCAGTATTTCCAAAAATACTTTTTTCCCTTACACTCATCCCCTTATAGTAACAAAAACTAAAACCTTTACCAACTCTTTCATTTCAATGTTTTCTTCAAATTTGCATTTTGTTTTCTTATTTTCTTTACATTCTCCTCATCCTTCAACTCCTTCCTTCAGATACATTGTTTTTACTATTTCCATTATTTCTTGCAGCTTACATTTTTACCATCCTGTTTTAATTACCATTCCGTCTATTACACCTTCCCTTTCTTTAGACCTCTTTTCCTAAAAGGGTGAAAATTCTTCCTTCTTTCCTTTTAAAAATATCTATATCTATACATTGCCATATTTTTTCTTTATCTCATACAATTTCTTTTATTTTAACCTTACTCGTTTACATCCTACTTCCATTTCTTTAACAAAGTCCTTCAACATATTTTCATGTTCCTCCTTACTTTTTTACCCTTCTCTCTACCTCTAAAAATGCATTTTTAAGTGTCTCTTTAAAGTTTACCCACTATTTTGTCCAACTTTCATATAATGTTCTCATTTTTATGTGCACTTTTCACAGTCTACTACCTCCATTATTCATCTTTTTCTTTTTCCTTATTTATCCCTTGTTAACCATTTTATCCCTTGTCAATCGTTTATTATTTTTGCATTATCACCTAAGAAAGCTCATGCTGCTCTGTGATCTATAAAATCTACCCCTTCTACTTTATCTTCCACTTCTTTCATGTCACTAGAATACATGACATATTCTATGTTTAAAAAAATCTTCTTTATATATCTACTCTCTGTGTTTTCCTATTTTCAACTCTCCACATCTCATCACTTCGTTTTACCTTTAAGTTTTATATTATATATTATTATTACCCATATACAGTGTCCATGTTTTTGTAAGTCACATGTCATCACCCTTTCTGGTATTGCAGTTGATACTTCCAATATTTTTACTTCATCTTCTCCTAATAACACCCCTAAACCGGAACACATTTCATAACTTAGTGACCACAAAATTGTCCCCCTGCAGTTTCACTTTTTTCTCCTTTTTTAACACATATTATATCTAGTAAACATAATATACCCATCATTTTGCACCATTTAACAACCATTAAACTCAGTTTCTTATACTGTTCATATTTTCTCCCCAAATAGCTAAATTATCCCTCTCCTTTTCTTATTTTTTCACGTATTCTTATTTTTCTCTCTCTGTCTCTCATTCCCATTCTAGCTCTAATAGATTAACTTCTATGTGTTCTTTAACTGTTTCTGAGTCACTGTCTTCAAGATTTTCTCTTCTTCCACTTGACAACTAACAGATTTATTTTCTATTTGTCTTTTAATTTATTTTACCATTAGTCCTTCCCCTTATTAATTTTTATTCATCTTGAGTCATATTTCTTTTACTTTCTCTCTCATTTACATGTGCTATTTCACTTTCTTCTTGAATATTGTTTTCTGCATGTTATTTTCTCCCTATTAGTTTATTTGTATGCACCTTTAGTTTTACCTGCCCAGACATTTGACCAGAAAATGACCAGACTAATTACATTTCTTATAACATGGTCCAGAGTTTCTAGTAGTATGACCTTGCTTACCACCTTGTACAAATCTTCTTTTTGTACATTCCTAAACCAACTGTTTTTTCATCCCCACAATAGAAGCAAGCCTTCAGCTGACCCCAGTACTTAACAGTTGCTCTTTTACTGCTCACTATTATATTATATGAAATATGTTATAATTTACCATTATGGATGTAACACACTTCCCTTCCTCCTGGCCATACATTTCTGTTCTACGACATTTTCTTTGTGTTATTCACTTTATTACATATTGTCAGGAAATAAAAAAAAAAGTTAAAATACCTTTATTTCTGAAGGTATGGTTTACACAGTTTTCTTTTTAACTGCAATGCAAAGTTCTAAAAAATAAAGGCTTTCTAAGGTGATATGCTATTTTTTTCTGTTTCACCAGTAAACGTTTATGCACCTAAGAAAATCTCAAAATGTAATTCACAAAAGTCTTCAAACTACAAATGTATCAAAGTTCTTATGTCTTTCAAATTAAATTTGCATGGTAATATAATACTGACTATAAAGTCATACTTATCAATACTAACTGGTTTTGCTTCTTGTTTTTACTATGAATCCTTTTTTCTGAAGGTGCTGCTCTTCCACTCCTAATAAATGCCTCTCTTCATATTGTACACTACTTCTTTTTCCTTGACTTATAACACTATTTGTTTTTCTTTACTTTATTTCTGTCATCCACAGTACCCTACTGTAGAGATATTCTTAAAACTGATTACATCATCATGCAAACATGCTTCTGTGCTTTCAGTCTCTATAATCTGCTTCTCTGCCATATTATGAGCTTTATTATTCGACTGTCCCTGCAACACTTGATCCATCAGTCTCAGCTTGGCTCCTCTCCTTCATTTGGTTCTTATTTGATTGTTCATCTTAATTAAGTTCTCCATTACTTCTGTATCCAGATATTTTTCAACAACTCTATAACTTTAATGTCATCTTGCTCTGAATCTTTCTGCAGTATTTCTCTAGCAGTAATGTTTACACTTTCCTCCATCTTGGAATTCTCTAAGCACTACTGGCAGTCCCTCCAGAGCTGCAGAGGGCTTGAAAAGAGTAATGTTTCCAGGTGATCTGGCCAAATTTCCCTTAGACAATACGAATGCCACCGCAGGTATACCCTGAAAAGAGGACACTGACCTAGTGAGACTAACCTGGTCAACAAAGTGCAGATAAATAAATAAATATAGGTGTGATTATGTGTGATTGTATGCATTTGTGCATCTCATTCCATTTGTTGATTTTAAGCTTGAACCCCAGTATGGAGTGAGATAACAGCATATATCTTGTATGCTACATAGAAAAAAAGATATTTGTAAGCTGAGGACATTATCAGTCTGTCTTTAAGATTAAGATGCCATCAAAACTACTAAAAGTCCCCTAAAGTTGCCATATTTATTCTGCCTGTTAAAAACTAAAGTATGAGGTGCGAAACAGAGATCCCATCTTCCTCAGCTGGTGGAAGTGCAGGTGGATGTCACTTTTTTCATTCACTATATACATGTACTTTTATTTTCAGTATTATCGACACATCATATATTATTCAAAATAAGTGATTAGGATGCCTGCCTGTGTGTTTTGTTTGAAGGAAGTTTAAAAAGGGAGGAAATGAAGTAAGGAGGGATTTTCAGCTTGGAAATATGAGGGAACTGCTTTAGGCTTCGGAGAGTGAAGCTCATTGTCTTTAGTGTTCTTCTTAAGCCTTGGTATAGAGATAACGTATGAGTGCCCGTAGACTGTGGTTTCATCCTTACAGGACTTTTTCACGGTATTGAAAAAGTCCTGTAAGGAAGAAACCACAGTCTGTGGGCTTCATGTTGGTTGAATAGTATGTTGAAACTCTGGTTGTGGGCACTTTTTTTGTACATATAAAATAAACAGGAATGGGGAAGACAGTGTATTTGTGGATTGTTATGCAGGTTGACAGACCCTTTTTACAGCAATTTAGAACTTATCTGAAACAGTCCTGTGATGGTTTGTGATAGACTGTGCAATTGCTAGTAAGAAAATATTTATTTTGTGCTACAGTTTAGTTTTACCTCTGTTTTCACTGTTTGTAAAAAGAAAGGGATTGCTTGTAAACAGGAAGATTTAATTTGATTTCTCTTTTGTTGTTTAATCTCTAATTTTCACTGCTTGCTGTTAGAAAGGGATAGAATTTAGACAGGTAAACTCTACTCATGCCAAAGGGCCTAGTCAGCTATCAATTGAGACAGACTGCACAGAGAACAATCCACAGCTTACCTTAAACAATCCCAAGTTGGCTTGTGATTTTTTTTTACCTTTACTGCTACAATGAAGTGCATCTGTGAGCAAAAGTAGTCATGTAAAGGAAATCCATCTTTGGTGTGACTGGTACAACTGGTATGATAGATCAGAGTGATGACTTTATTACATTTAATTTAATATTTAGCTTTACATTGTGCAAGTTTTCTCATTGAAGTTGACTTAAAATCAACGTATCCCCTATTAAGCATGATACTACCAATGACAACTTTGTAATTCAGGATACAAATATTAAGCAGAGTGAGGATTCAGAGAATTCTGTGTTAACTATTTTTGGTTACTCTTTTCTTTTTGAATTCTTTATTTGTCTAGAGCTGAAGATGAATTCCTTAAATGAGTATGCCATTAACAATTTGGCGAAGCACAAGTATCTTGTACAGTATGCATACTTAAAGGTAACTTCTTTTTAACATTTGTGGCCTCTGTTATTCAAGTCAAAAGTTGCAGGATTTGCTTAGCATTATTATTAATAAATGTAGACTTAGTAAAGATTGCACTTGTGAAACTGGCACAACTTAGAGAACTGTTATTACATGTATTAGTGACTGGACTAATAAGATAAATAATATTAGGCAAAGTGCAAATAAAACATATTTAGGAAAAGAAGTGCCTATTAAGATCACTCAGACTCTATTTAACATGATAATACAGACAACAACTTTATAATTCAGGATACAGGTATTTAACAGTGTGAGCATTCAGAGTATGTAGAAGAAAATAAAAAAAAATAAAGAAGTAAAGGAAAGAGTAGACAACAAATAGCAAGAAAGAGAAAGAAACTGACTAAAGTCTTTTTTTGTTGTTGTGTCTTTTGGCTTTTCCCAGTTAGGGGTCGCCACAGCGGAACTCCTGTCCGCTAATGATTGGCAGTTGATTTTTACATGCCGAGTTGCCAGCCCTGATGCACAACCTTCAACAAAGGAACACCCATTCATGCATGTCTCCATGCAGAAGACGCTCCAGCTGAGAATCAAACCGGACAGCGTTTTACTGTGAGGCGACAACGCTACCGCAGTACCACCACCGCGGAATAAAACTAACTAAAGTCTATAGTACAAAAATAATACATCCTAAAAAGGGCACTGCTTTTGTTATGTAACACATGGATTCATAACTCTCAACTGTCTAGATTTTCTCCAAATGACAAGATCTTTGCTTCATATTGTTGGTCTGGTCATCATAAAATATGTGGTTTTTCTGGCAAATCACTGAGGATTAAAGTCACTAAATGGTGACATAAAATTTCAGATTCCATATCCTTCAGAAAATGCATTGCTATTGCAAATCCTATCACTCTAACACATTTTTAAGTTTCTTACATAAATGTTTAAAATCTGTCCTTATTTTTAGACCTTTGTACCCCTGTTAATTTTGGGACTATATTGATTTCTTTGGCTAAGAGGTTGCGAGGTATGCACAGATTACAAGGAATAATAACATTATTCTATTGGAAAACTTTTAGTCTATATAAAAAGACATAATTTTTCCAGAAGAGACATCACGGGCGGGAGAAAAGAAAGAAATCAAAAACAAACTTGGAAGGACTGAAGAACATTACTGTAAGAAAAAGTTGGAGAGAGACCAAAGTTGACAACACAGCTCAAACTGTAAATGTACTAAAAATGAAAAGAGTGGGATTAATAAGACTAATAGTAATGAAGATCATTCTTTTGCAATGATAGAGCAGAAATTACTGAATTAGAAATTGGAGATTCTCCCGATCTTGTCAGGAGTGATATACTTGTGATAGGAGATTCAATTATTAGAGGAACTAAAGAGAGTGATGCATTCAGTTGAAAACTGCAAAAATGAATGAATGTAACATGTTTTCTAAAAGAAATTGAAGGCAAAAAATCAAAAATAAATGTTTAATGTAAGAATTTATGCATCGAATGTCAGGAAGCTATATTTCCATAAGAACAAGATACCTGATGAAGGGGAGAGACAAAAATATAAAAAATGTAAAAGAAGAACTATAACTTTGAAAACTGAAATAAACAATCTACACAGACAAACTAAACATGGTATGACACATGATCAAAAAATTTTTGACAAAAATTTATATAAAGATATTGAGCATAATAGGAAATTGTTGTACAGCTACATCAGTACCTATCTGAAATGTTGAGACCTGCTAGAACGAGTTCCAAAACATAGAAACTGAACTGCCAAAAGATAGGATTCCTATATACCAAGTCTGAGATGCCATTTCCTGGAATATTCCCTTTTCTCTGAGGTATGGTGATCTCAGAATTGGTATACATAACTTTGGTGGTGTGAAGGGTGCATGGGTGGCTTGCCCCCCCCCCTGCAAAAAGGAGTTCAAAGGAGAGCAGTGACTTTTAAGAGTCATTCTTCTCTGAGCATTTGGTCTTTTTTTCCGTTTTTTTGTCATTCAGCATTTTGAGTGCCAACATTTCATTAGGGAGCTGATACATAAGATGTCATAAGAGTAAAGACATACAAATTGATAAACAGGTTGCAAAATGTATTCGTAGACACAATGGATTATACATATAATAACAAAATATTATGCAAAACAGTTTGGCTTCACAAAGGGTGTGATAATATTGCCCTAATAACATCCAAGTAACCTCATAAACTGAAATCAAATTAGATTATACTGAAAAAGAAATATGCGACTTAGACACAAACAAGCATAGGTTGGAGACAAAATTAGTAATAATGACCTGAGAACACTTTTGCATAAACTTACAGTACCCTTTTATCTCTTATTCAGTAGGTCCTTTAAATATAGAAAGATACCTCATGAATGGAGACATGCACTTGTAAGCCTGATTTGTAAGCCTGATTTTTAAGGCAAAGGGGAGTAAGACAAATCCAGATTCAAACAGACCCTTGTGTTTACTTTCATATTGAGAAAAATAATGGAAACGGTTATTTTGAATACATTATTGTCAGAACTGGAAAGGTTGGGACTTGAAACCATATATCAGAATGTATATGTTGAAAATAGATTTATAACCATCTGTAGCATGATGTTCTATAACAATATAATAACAGCTATTAATGAAAAATTGCTCTGTCATATAATTTATATAGACTTAACTTCAGCATTTGTTAGGATCATACGCAAAACTCAGATCAATAAATTAAAACAATTAGGTATTGATGTGCTCTTGATAAGATGGATAGCTGCATGACTAACAAATAGGACATGGCAAATATTATAAAGCAATTATACAGGTGAAATTCTAGGCTACAGTCAGGGTGTCCCACAAGGCTCTGTCCTGCGCCCTTGCTTGCTTAGGTTACATCTTTCAGAGCTATCTTTTTAATCTGAGGTGTTCTACAGTCTGTATGTAGATGACCTGAAAATGGGTAAACTGATTACATGTGTTAAGGACAGGACATTTCTAAAAAAAAAAAAAAAAAAAAAACTTGAATAAATTGACCATTTGGACACTGTAGAATAGTATGTTGATTAATACATAAAAAACTAAGCATATGACACTTAGGAGACATACAATGAAAGGTGAATATTTTCTTTAGCACACAGTGTTTGAAAATGTAAATTCATTTAAGGACCTGGGTATTTGTGCAGGTCTAGATTTGAGTTTTTCTTATCATATCAACCAATTGGTTAATGAGAGTTACTAAGCTATATGTTATATATAAAGATTTATAAAGTGTAGGAAATCAGACATGATGATTTCATTGTGTGTTAGTTAATCCCAAGCCTAAGTATGGAATAACAATAAGAGAACCTTAAAAGAAAACAAATGTGAGTAAACTGGAAGGAGTACAGTGGAAATATATCAAGGGCATCCATGGATGTGAATATTTAAGCTATTATTAAAGACTAAAATATCTGAACTTATACAGTGGCTCATACTGACATTTAAGAGGAGACCTTATTTAAATATATATAGGCCATTTTGAAACAACTACCTGTGTGAATGTTTGGAGACAGCAAAAAGTAGTATCATCAGATAACCTGCATAGAATATTATATAGGAATGACAGGTGTAGTAATTGATTTTCTGAGAGTAGCTGATGTATGAAAAGAGTACCGAGTTACATTAAATCAAGCACTAGTTTAGATATATTTTTAACAACAACCTGTACACTTATTAACGGCTTTGATATTTTGGCATGCTAGAAGGGCATTATTGCCTATGCCTGAAATATTTGTATGCATGTATGTATGTATGTATGTATGTATGTATGCTTGTATGCATGTTCATTGTGTATATGGCATGTAGGGTTGTAAGGCAGTTTACGGGTAGATTGTTGTTTGAGACGTAAAGGGAAGAATTGGGATGGTGGGCAAAATTGAAATAGTACTAGGTGTCTTCAGTTACCTCAGCAAGTTTGGAGGGTAAGAGGGATTATTTAGCAAGCTGATGGGCAGCAGATAAGACAGTTGGAGGGGGCCTATATGATATCTTAGAAGAGTCAGTTCAGTGAACGGCATTTTACATTGAAATGCATTTAGCAAACTGTTCATAATGAGATTGCGGTACAGTGAAAATTGGAAAATTTGCCTTTTCCTCACTGTAGTGCGATCTTGGAGTTGGTATATATAATTAATGGGGGGGGGCACAGCCCCCACAAGAGTGAGTTTGCTGAATGGCATTTCTACGTAAAATGCCGTTCACTGAACTGACTCTTCGAGGATATAATATAGACCCGATGGAGGAAGGGGGGTTTCATGTTGTTGTACAGTCAAGTCTGATGTTACATTTTCTGTTGTAGGATGTTGTCGGTAGCCTAGTTGTGCAAGAAGGGGGAAGACTTTGCCTCACAGGTTGAGGCCTTCTTTCAAGAAGCATTTGGCTGGTAGCAGTAGGAAGCAGAGATGGCTCTGAATATTTCAGGTGAAATGGTGATGAGAACAGGTGGTTCCTGAGATGACTGCGGAAAATGAAAGACTGAATCAAAAGAGACTGAAGGCACACAAGTACATCAAGCAAGGGAGTGTGGTACCACAAATCAACCAAACAGATTTTACTGGTAATAACCTTAATATGATGTGTTTGGGGGAACTAGTATGTGAAATGGGGGCTAATGAGGTTTTGTTAGGTTTACTAGCAGGCTCAAGGGAATTAGGTAAAGTTAGGTGACAGGATTTGCTGAGAGAAGTGAGGTCTGTGCAAGGTCAGTTAGGAGACAGTAACACTGCTAAGGGATCTTAGGGAAAAGTCTGGAGGAATCTCAGCACCAGATGGGGAAGAAAATGTACCCAGTTGACCCTTGTACAATCAGATTTGTTTGAGAAGGGAAATGCAGTGATGATACAGCAGGATGGGTCTTCTGAATGTTCAAGGCATATTTAGTACTACATATCCCCATGGTAGTGATGGAAGAAATTTCTTGGAGTGAGTTTGTTGTTATATTTGTGTTGATGGATGCATGTGGGACACAGTATATCATGCGGTCAGATGCTCTGTGGCCCAAGGTGAGTTTGGTTGCTTTGGGAAAAAGTAAACCCTTTAAGATCAGGTATAGGTCCTAGGATAATTGTGTGTCAGGATTTTTAATATTTTATTACTCTGGTTTTGAAGAAGAACCTGAAGTGGGACTTCCCCCTATTGGCATATTTGTTAGTCATTAGAGAAGTGCAGTAATTAAGGGGTAGAAATATGTGTTTACAGTAGGACCAGCAGTTTAGAAAGTTAAAAGCAGAGAACAAATGACTTAATTGGGAACATCAGCATGCAGGCGCATGGAACAATAATTTAAATGTCAGCAGGAGCTATCATAGTAGAGCAACAAGAGCTGGGGAGTAGGTCCAAGATCTGTTTGACCTTTAATGTGGGCAGATGTAATTGGCAGGTAGAACATTAGGTCCACTTTTTCTGTCCCCATCAAGATTTTAGAATCTTTCCTTTGAGCCTCATTACAAAACAAAATTCTGGTGAATATTGGCTTATTCATTACCTCTTATTCTTAGAAGGTAATTCAGCGAATGACCATATTGATCCAAGTAATAACCAAGTGCAGCACACATCAGTGGATGATGCACTGAAGTTGATTCAGACTTCCTTGTTGAGTTAAGTTGGACTTTGAATTGGCTTTCCATTTACTGCCAGTTAGAAAAGAAGATTGACCCATGTAGAACATGAGTCTGTGTGGTTAGTTTTATTTTGATAAGGCTATGTTTATGGGTTGAGTAGTAGCTTGTGCAACTTTGAGAAATTTAGTTTGATTTTACAGTGGAAGTAGGGCAGACAGGTGATGGCCATAAGACAGTGCATGGCCTGGATGATTTGTTGTTGCTGGTGTTGTTGCTGTGATTGGTGAAAGATATATAGGGGTGGGGTTCCACATGGAGTGCAGGTATCTTGGTGTTATGTAATAAGTTGGGAGTGTTACTATCATGTGAAAATCAGAAGGGTTCAGCCAAGGCATTGGCATTATTAGGTCTGGAGCTAGATGTGTATATGTGGCTATTCTGTCCACTGGAAGATGAACTTGATAAATTGGAGTTAACACTGAGGGTGTGTTAGGCAAAGGTAAAGCTTGGGTTCAGGATTTAATGGAATTACTTGGGCTTTTAAATTTTGCTTACTGGTCAGTTGGTCAAGGCTGGCACTTAACAGGACCCTGACAAATTTGTTGTGAAGTGGCAACAGGAAGCATCACAGGATCAGGTTGATTAAGACAGTCAAAGAGGATTTGGTTCACCAGAGTCAGTTTATACTGAAATGTTATGAGGTGGCTATGTAGCAGGTTGATTGGACTACTTTGGGTAAATTGCAGTTATTTACTGATGCAGCTGGGAGTTTGGGTATGGCTGCCTATTTTCAAAGTAGTTGGTTTGTGTTTGATTACCCACTGAGGTGGCCACAAAAATGGAAGACGAATATTACCATATTTGAGCTGATGCCCATTTGAATGGTGATACTGATGTGGGATTGAAGACTGAGCAATAGGAGGGTCATTTTTCATTGGACAATGAGGCAATAATGAGAATTTTACCAAAGAGATTTGTAAAAGCTGATAGGATGCATACATTGCTGAAGGGAGTGGTCTTGCATTCTCTTAGGATTCATTTATCATTTTCAGCCAGGTATGTTCCAGGAAAATCAAATGATATTGCCGATAGCTTATCTCATTTTCAGTTTTGCAGGTTCTGGGCATTAGAATCAGATGCAGAAGAGGTCCCCTCAAATATGCCAAAAGAGGTATGGGAAATTGATAACATATAGTATTGTGGTTAATTCATAGATTAGTAGTAGGCTAACTTCTCTTTATGGGCCATTTTAAGCCTAGCTAATGACCCCATGTGAGAATAAAACCTGCTAACCAGCAGCAAGTTCATAGATACTAGTCATCTCGTCCAAAGGTGATCACACTTAGCATTGCAGCACTCCAACCCCCCTATTAAAGTGCACCACAGAATCAGCAATCCATCCAGATGGTGTGAGAGTAGAACCCACAGCCTTCTACACCAAAGGCAATTATGCTACCTGTTATGCTACTAAAACTGCTTTCAACAGTCTCACTCTTAGTCCATCAAAATGGTGTATAGTTCATCCTTGCTGTCATTTGGTGTTTTGTAGATGGGGTCCTGACTGGTGAGAGAGTTTGGTCCTTGACACTGGTAGCTCATTATGTGAGGAGCAGGTGGCATTTTGGTGATTTCATACATTCATTAAGAGTTCATTTAATGGCATTGTGAGTGTGGCTTCTAACCTGTTGGGATGGGTGGACATTATAAAGCACTGGTTGATTATCGAATGTAGAAAGGCTGGAGATAAGTCAGTGGTGTGACAGTTGAAAATAGGTTACCGACTGGCAGACAGTTATTGATGGTGGCGTTGAATGGATTGTAAATGCAAGTGGATTATTTTGATCTGTGTATTTTGGGTTCCTTTGCATTTATGTATAAAGGATATTTCAAAGTTAGTGTGCTGGTGGGGTCTCTCAAATGGGGTGATGTGTGTATTACTGGTGGTAGGGATATGGTTAAGTAAGTCTAAGAATGATCAAGTCGGGAAGAGACAGGAGGTAGTTCTGGAGAGACACGGAGAGATGCTATCATGTCCCATAAAGTGATCATGGACATGAAGGAAATTGTGAAGGTACACAAAGAGTGATTTAGTTTTTATTTTTTTTTTTTCAGTTTCCTCTAATTTTGAAAAAAGATTTAAAATGTCAAGTGACTGTAGAAGGTAGGTTTTCCTTTCATTCATTTCAGATTGGCAGGGTTTCAAATTTAGAGTCAGAATGTAAATCTTTTGAAATAATTTAAACAAATGGCTGAGGAGTATCTAAAGCTTTTTGCAGTTATCTTTAGTAGTTTTGGCATAGTATTTATTGGTTGTTTTGATACTTTCAAAGCCTGAAGTGTATTAATATAGTCATGTGTGAGTTTATTGTTTAACAGAATGCAAAAGAGTCCTGATAGTTTGGCATGCTTATGTATTTTTGATAGCCAGGAAATCAGCTATCTGACCAGGTGAGAGTTGTTTGGTCCTTGATTCTAGAAAACAGGAGGGCATTTGGAAAGGACATCAAAATATGAGCTGGCATCAGATTTTACCCATGTTAAAAGAATATCAGGTAGTAGCTGACTGTATTAAGGTGATTATTGCACATTTGCATGGTAATGATTTCTGAAAGGTAACAGTGTCTGCTGTTATATTGGGTCGTTAGAGATCTGTTTTCAGCAGATGTTTCTAGAATATTACTGCCTGATCAGCTGCTGTATTCAGGATTGTTTGGAGGAGGCATTAAAGTACTTTGCCATTGAAGCTGTGAGAAGATTCCTAAGTGACAGTGTGGGTAGGAAGCATATTATTATATTTTTTTTGGTGACAGAGAGGTGGGATTTTGCAGAAAGTGACTAAGTCTCATACAGCGGTGATGAAATACATTTGGGCAATGTAGGTTTGTATCTTTTTTAATGCAAACATATCATTGGGTTTGAAGGATTTCATGCAGCAGTTTGTTGCTCTGCAGGACTAAGTTGGTATGATAGAAAATGGGGAGCATCTTGCTAGTAGGCAGCCTGGTGGGTGTGATAGAAAATGAGGAGCATGATGCTAGTAGGCAGCTTGGTGGGGGTGACAGAAAATTGGGGGCATGCTTCTAATAGGCAGCCTCATGGGCCTTGTAGGAGTAGGTGGTGGTAGATGCTTCTCCTTAGGTTCAATGGTGATAGTTTAGTGAGCGGTTAATGACGCTGCTGAGTGGCTGAGCAGTATTAAGTCTAAGTCTGCTACACTTACTTCTATTACTTAAATAGTTATGCATTGTTGGTATGCAAATTTGTTAGTCATTAATTTGTAGTCATGTATCACGAATAAAGCCAAATGAAATATCATGGTCTAGCAATTAATAAAAGTGGTCACAGTGCAATTTTTGGTGTGATTATTGAATTCAGTAGTAGTTCACATTGAATTACAGTTCTTTCATATTTTACACAATATAACATTCTTCAGCATAGTCATGTGACCACAACCATTTCTTTATTCTCTTAAACACAGTTTTTCAATCCTACATCTGCCTATACACAATATATTATCAAACCTTTCCATTCCATTTCTAATTAAACATATTCATTTTCCACATAATATATTCATATCTGTTTGACAATAGCCATGTAATCACACATTTCATAAAACTACTGCCAAAACTTTTCTATTTTTTACATGTCAAAACTGTATGTTCAATAGATACTCAACTTCACACGCTTTACATAACTTTTCTTATCTTTTCCTTGTATTTCATTTATTCCTTCATGTGTAATTTATTTATCAACACTCTCTATCTATATAATCTGCTGGAAGTGCATGCAGACAACCCATATACTCTGCTGGAAGTGCATGCACACAGCCCATATAGTCTGCTGAAAGTGCACGCCCACAGCCCATATAGTCTGCTGGAAGTAAATGCACACTGCCCATATAGTCTGCTGGAAGTGCATGCACACAGCCCATATAGTCTGCTGGAAGTGTGTACACACAACCCATATACTCTGCTGGAAGTACATGCACACAGCCATATAGCCTGCTGGAAGTGCATTCCCACAGCCCATATAGTCTGCTGGAAGTGCATGCACACAAATCATATACTCTGCTGGAAGTGCATGCCCACAGCCCATATACTCTGCTGGAAGTACATGCGCACAGCCCATATACTCTGCTGGAAGTACATGCACACAGCCCATATAGCCTGCTGGAAGTGCATGACCACAGCCCATATAGTCTGCTGGAAGTGCATGCACACACCTCATGTAGTCTGCTGGAAATAAATGCACAGAGTCCATATATTCTGCTGGAACTAAATGCACACACCCCATATAGTCTGCTGGAAGTACATGCACGCACCCCATATAGTCTGCTGGAAGTAAATGCACACACCCCATATAGTCTGCTGGAAGTAAATGCACACAGCCCATATAGTCTGCTGAAAGTAAATGCATACAGCCCATATACTCTACTGGACGTGTGTACACATTGCTCATATACTTTACTTCTGCAAAACATAAGAATATATCAAAAATGTTTTTTTTTTCTTATAAGGCATATGGAATGCTTTCCACATTATTGAACTACATTTTTCTCTTTAATTATTTCTTTCTATTTCTTTTCTTATCATACCTTAATAACTACATTTTATTCAGAGTACACTAATTTTATGTATAGAAAAATTCATAACATATGATTTTCACTGTATTAACTTTTTCCTTATTCAACCTCAAACTTATTTTAGTCCTGCCTATGTCTTTACTGTGACCTTCCTCATCCACACTTTACTGTTTATTATTACTATTATATCATGGGTGTCAGATTTACACAGTACACAACTATGCCTTTATTTCTCATTGACATCTTTTAAGTCTTCCTGACAAATATAGCCCCACCAGTCAGACATCCTTATTTAACCTAGTTTTTTACCTGAACATCATCATTATCTACCCATCCATTTACCAGAAATGTATTCCAACTCTCTTCATTAAATGAAAGTAAAACTTTATTTTACTAATTATCCCATAACTTCTTAATATTTCTTAAGCTCTATCATGATATACACTATGAAAACACTTTTACAACATCATGTAGAAATAAATTGATATTATTTTTCCCTTATTATGCTACTGTTAACATTACTGCTACTTCCTTTCCTAATATAGTGTTTATTTCTTCATATGTCACATCAAGCATCATTTTGCTAAACATGTATAAGTTTTTCATAAAAATCTTATAATCTACCTTATTTAATATAACTGGCATCTGATTCTTAATATTGATCCCTTACCTTTCTTATATATGAAATGCATAACTTCCTCATACATTTTTAGCCCCAAAACCTTCTGTCCATTAATTTGTTATTTTTAAAAGTCCTTTTTTCTCCATATGTCTCAGATCCTATAAAACTTAACATATTCAGTTTAGCTCCATGTATAGTCTCTGTATTCATAGGTTCATAGGTTCATACTAAGCTATCTGCCCTAGGGCAGTTATAAGCCTAGCCAGAGTGTGTTTGGCTTTCACCACCCATTTTAAATTAATTTTGCTATGCCCTTTTTCGAGGTTAGTATACTGTGCCTCTGTCTAACAGTGACACAGAAGTGATACCCGGGGTAAACCTACAATCTTCCATCCACTCATCAAGATTCCTCTTGAAGGGAGTCAATGAGGGACTCTGCCTTACCTGGACTGGGATTTTATTCCAGAGTGAAGGGAGCCTCTGGGTTATGAATCTTTCCCTCCAGCATGTCCTATTTATTTCAGTGCTGAGGTTCAAGTCTCGAGCGTAGCTCGATGGGATTTGGATTTTCTGAGGTGCAGCATGTCCATTAATTCTGGGTTGGACATGGCTTTATACATCAGGCACAGATCGCCTCTGAGCAGGCGGTATGCCACTGAGTTGAGCTGGAGTTTCTTTAACCGGGCAGCATATGGCATCTGTTTGAGCCCTTTGATCCTCTTGGTGAGGTACTTTTGGGGTCTTTCCAGTTGCTGCAGGTGTCTGGTAAGGTACATCCCAAAAGGGGCATTGTACTCAATTATGGGCCTGATGAGGGATGAGTAAAGAGGCACGATGACCTCCCCTGATCTAGATGTGAATCCCTTCATGATTAGGTGGGCTATATAAAATGTTTTTCTAACCACTTTAGCCAAGTGGTTGCCAAATGAGAGATTGCTATCAACTTGGGTCCCCAGGTCCCTAATTACTTCTTCTGTACTTAATGGATTACCACCTATGTGGTAATTTGTGGGCACTTTGTTTTTGCCAAAGGGGATGACTATACACTTTTTGGCATTTAGCTTGAGGCCATGGCTCTGGCACCAGTTGTCTGTTTCTATGAGGCCCTTTTGGAGGATGCTTGTGTCAGCTGGAGAGTCTATTATGGCACCCAGTTTGCAGTCATCTGTGAACTTGGTCAGCCACAGTCCTTCTGTGTTGGCCTGTACCTCCGAGAAATATATACCGAACAAGAGAGGTCCCAGGACTGAGCCTTGTGGGACGCCACTTGCAACTGGTTTGCAGTCTGACATGGCTCCAGCAATTCTAAACATGTGGGTTCTGTTCTTGAGCCAGTTTGCAACCCATCTAGTGACATAGGGGTTTATATTTAAGCTGGTGAGCTTATCTATAATGCCCAAGTGGGGTATTGTATTGAAGGCTTTTGCGAGGTCCAGGTAGGCTGTGTGGACCACCTTCCCCTTGTCAATGGCCTTGGTGACTGTTTCAAAGAAATCAACCAGGTTTAAGAGGCAGAATCTGCCCATAACAAAGCCGAACTGGGTAGGATCCAGTGTCTGTTGGTCCCCAATATCTTTATTTATGAGGTCCATGATGATCCTTTCCATAGCTTTGCAGACCAAGCTAGTCAGGCTTATGGGGCGATAGTTTCCAGGATCCATTGAGGCACCACCTTTGTGGAGAGGGACCACTGTTGCTGTACACCACTCTTTGGGTACATATCCTGTAGTAAGGCTGAGACTGAATAGTAGTTTTAGGTTTGGGTTTAGCTCTTCTTGTAGTTCATGTAGGACGCAGCCCAGGACACCGTCTGGTCCCATTGATGCTGTGTTTTTTGCATTGGAGAGGGCGGCTCTTACCTGAGAATCTGAGATGTCAGGGGGGCAGCACTCTGCTGGGATAGATATTTTTGCCCTTTTGGTGGGGAGGGGAAGTTTGTGCTGAACCTGTCAGCTAGGATGTTGGCAATGTCTGTGGGTTTGGTGTATTTTTTGTCATTTTGGACTAATTCTGAGCATATCTGGGAATTCCCACCCAGGTTCCTAACATAACTAAAGAAAGCCTTGTGATTATCCTTAGTGTCCTGTGCAATTTTTCTCTTGAAGCTGGCCTTAGACGATTTTATGAATGCCCATAGTTTTTTGCTAATACTGATCAGAGATGCCTTCCCTTTTTGGGATTTTGCTCTATCATGTAGTAGCTTCCTCCTTCTATTGTATAGTTTGTTTATGGCTGGGGTCCACCAGACAGGACGTCTGCCTTTGGAAGATTGGGTCTTGGTTTTATTTGGATTCCTGAAGGTGTTTATAGAATGCGTTTATAAAGGATTCTGCGGTCTGGGCTGTATTTTTCACAGGCCCGGGGGCTGTGAAGGATTCCACCTCGGTTTTGAGGAGTGTGAAAGTTGCTTTAGAGAAGTTTTTCACTGTGGTTTTCTGGGCAGGGGGTGGGGTCTGGATGTGAATATCCAGTGAGATTAGTTTATGGTCTGATCTTACCAGTGAGGGATACACTTCTGGTCTGGAGCATAGAGTCCCCATATTGGTGATGATCAGGTCCAGTATATTTTCTCCTCTTGTGGGAGTGGTAACAAGTTGTTCCATACCATTTGAGTTTATAAATTCTAGGAACCTTTGGGCTAGGGTGTTGGAGCTAGAGTAATGCTCCCAGTCTATGTTTGGATAGTTGAAGTCACCCAATATAATGGTGTTTGGAGAGACCTTCATATTTTCCAGTGTTCTCAGGAAGGCCGAGTGGGGTTCCTGGGTTTGGGAGGGTGGTCTGTAGCAGGCTATAAACTGGAAGGCAGTTTTACCCACTGTTAGTTGCACATGGATAGTCTCTGATGCTTCATGCTGTGCCACCAACCTGGAGGTGTGGGTATCTTTGACGAATATTGATACTCCCCCTCCTTTTGTGGTTCAGTCCAAGTTTTGGGGCCAAAAAGCATGGTATGAGTTGTAACCTGGTAGTGCTGGGGTGCTCTCGGGAGCCTTGAACCAGGTTTCTGTTACTGCACAGATATCGATGTTCTCCATGCTAAGGAGAGTTTCAAGTGCGTGCATCTTGAGGTTTTAGACTTCTGGCATTGAGTAGCATTACTCTTAGTTTCTTATCCTTTGTGATACCTATGGAGGTGGGTTTGTCTTTTGAGCCTTGCCTAAAAAAGGCACTATGGGGGTAGCAAGAGCCTTTGCCAATATCCAAAAGCCCAGGGGTGACAGGTGCAAGCCGTCCCTAGCGAAGCATCATGGCTTGTCGAGCATGTCATCCCAGGCTGACAGGCATTGGATCCCCTTTGAATGACACCAATACTTAAGCCAATTGTTGAAATTGATCATCTTGTCTTCATATTGTGGCATCATTCTTGGTGAGGGTAAGATGCTACTCAAGGTCAGGGTCATACCGGCCTGGGCTACATGCTCAGAGAGCTCCTTTATGTCTCTTTTCATGTAGTCCAGGGAGGTACGTCTCAGGTCATTCACACCAGCATGGACAATGACTGAGTCATATTTGTACTTGCCTTGGAGTGACCTGAGTGCTTGTGTTATGTGGCGGATCCTAGCGCCTGACAGGCAGCTCACTGTGACCTTCTCCTTGTTCAGCCAGGTGAGCGGGACGTCAATGTGCCTGACGATAGATTCACCTATTACAAGTGTATCAGGTGTGTTGTTTAGCCTTAAGGGCTGTGACTGTTCAGCACACTGGCTTTGTGAGCTATGTGTTGTATGTGTTTTGTTTTGGGGTATCGGTTGCTTGGGTGTCTGCTTTGGAGGTCTCTGCTGCTTAGGCAGATTTTTATTTAGAGCCTCCGAGTATGTTTTTGTGTGTTTATGTGTTTGGTTTGCTGTCGGGGTAGGTCTATGTGAGACTGGAATTGTGGTGGGTGTGGTTTCCTTCTCCTCCTGACTGGTTACGCCAGTACTGAGTTGAGAGAGCTTAGCCTCCAGTTTGGCTTTATGGTTGCATCTCTCACATGTGTTGGAATTTGTTGGGAGGAGGAGAGGGTTGTCTGTGTACATGAGGCAGTTGTAACATTGCCTCAAGATTCCCAGATTCACCAGCTGGACTGGAGAGGAGATTGACAACTGACCTTTGGACATGCTAGAATAGTATTGGGAATTCCTTTATAATTGAAAAAAAGGGCCAATGGGGAACAAGGTACTCAAGGGGAGTTTGTGAGGGTGTAGTGCTTTTAACTTTTTAGTGCTGACTTATATAATTGCTTTAGTGAGCAAGTGCCAGGTAACTTAAATGCAATGTGTTACAGGTAACTTAAATGCAAAAATGACAAACAGTAACTTTCTTTCAAGTGAAACAAGGAAATAAGTACAGTAAGCAATGCAGATATCACTAGGGATCCACAGAAGTGTTGAAAAGCCACGTTTTAGGTGGAATTAGCGTTTCAGAGAAATAACTAGCAAACAAACAACAATCATACAAACAAAGCTAGATTCAGCAGGCCTGGATCTAGTCTATGCTACAGCAAACAAGGTGTACCAATTTCAGTAAGAAACAGTTCAAATATGCAGCACTATAAGCCTTTAACCAGAAATTCCAATTCACTTCCATAAATATTTAATTTGATTCTTTTTCAACAATTTCTCTTTCGAACCACTTCACTTGGTCTTCATTTATTTTAGCTTCCCAGTTTCTAGCAGATTTTGCCTTTACTGCTTTCTTATAAAATTCTTTAAAACGCTAAATAACTATTTCTAAATATTACCTTCAATAAATTTCATACATTTTCCTAAACTGGTGTTACTTTGTCCTTCTTTCTTTTGAACAATAAATTTTGCCTCTATATAATTTTCTTCACTCTCTGCCTATTGTTCTCATTTCTTTTTCTTTCTTTCATTCTTTCTTTCTTTCTATTTAATTTACACCCTCTTTTAAAATGTCTTTGTATTCCTGCAGTACTGTATTTCTTATGCATTATCTTATATTAGTCTTTATAATTTGTTAACCACTGGGATCACATTCAAATCCCTCATAGTACTTTGTTGATGTCATAAAATTTTACATTCATTTCTGAACACTTCTGCCCTGCTAATGCCTTTCTTTAACTTTTTAAGTCTTTTATTTTTCTTATTTCCTCCTTATTTACCTCTAGCCCTGCCCATTTTGTAAAATGATCTGTATAATCTGCAGTTTTTCTTCTTACCTGAATCTCATACAAACCATTAAACATCATTGTACAACCAGTTTCTATCTTATTAGTTCCTCTAATAAACATACAGTATATATATATATATATATATATATATATATATATATATATATATATAGAGAGAGAGAGAGGGAGAGAGAGAGAGAGAAGATCAAGCAAGGTTACAATCTCCAAAGACAAAAACAAAGACAGGCAGTGTAGTTAGAAAACTAATGTGGTCAGGTAATTTATCTATAATTATGCTTATTTGATGGCTGCCTGATGTCTGATGGCTGGCTGTTTGAGATCCCTGTTCTATATAATATTTTCTCCATGGTCTTGGAATTGGTCCCTTTTGTTCTATGTTCAAAAATGCATGTCTTCTAAACATATTATGTATGGATTTACACTACAACACCTTTCATATCCTAATAACCTTCTCAACTCATTTTAATACCATTCATAGTAACATATGATATTTGTATTGAACAAGTAGAAAACACCACTCACAGGGATGAAGTTCCCCAAATAAAGCACAAAGTAATCAATCCAAAAAGAAAACTCCTTGAGGCACACCACAGCAAATAAAAGCAAACAGTTTATTAGACTAAAACACTGATATGAAGAAAAAAAGTAAAAACAATCAGGTTCAATATGAAGAACAGTTAGCTTTTAAACCTCAGCTCAATTACTCACTAGCCAATCACTGTGATAAAACAATTTATTTAAAGGGGTCAACCACAGTGATTGGCTAGTGAGTAATTGACCTGCAGTTTAAAATGCTAGATTTTTTATGTTTAGTTAACAGTCTGACGAAGCATTTTGGTAAATGTGAAAGCACTAACTTGTTTTATTTCAAAGGAAACCCAAATTTCCGAGGCTTATTCCATACTTTTTTGTCATCAAGTATTTTTTAAATGACATATACATTCTGGCAAAGTTCAGGAAAAAAAAAACACATTTTCAGTCCTAGTTCCTCCATATTAGTAGTTCTGCCATTTTTCTTCTGGATCAAGCATTTAAATTATTAAACTCATGCCCTGGAATTCAGGAAGACGTTGATAAGGAAGCTTTTTCTCAGGAGATTCCTACATCATACTAAGCATTTCCAATTCACAGATCACTGTACTACTGAGGTTTTTTTTCTCACAGGAGCTGCATGTTAATGTGATAGTCTGGGACAAAGGCTAATATGAATTAACCATGTGCTGTCTCTCAGAAATATCCATGGCTGCGGATTTGCTTGGCCAAAATTGAAAATCACTTTCTTGAGTACAATTTTAATGTAAAAAGAAAATATGAATGTGTTCAAAATAGAGTGAACACTCATTCAATTCCAACAAAGAAGTGGGGCTTGGGAGATATGTGTGTGTGTGTGTGTGTGTGTGTGTGTGTGTGTGTGTGTGCATCTCTGTCTGTCTGTCTGCCTGTCTACAGGCCATGAATGAAGCTGCATGGCTGAGTTTGTGTGTGTGCGTGTGTGTGTGTGTGTGTGTGTGTGTGTGTGTGTGTGTGTGTGTGTGTGTATGTGTGTATGTACCTGTGTTGCATATATTTGTAGTATATTTGTAGGGTATGAGTGAATCTGCATGACTCTGTGCGTGTGTGTGTGTGTGTGTGTGTGTGTGTGTGTGTGTGTGTGTGTGTGTGTGTGTATGTGTGTGTGTGTGTGTGTGTGTGTGTGTGTGTGTGTGTGTGTGTGTGTGTGTGTGTGTGTGTGTGTGTTAGTGCGTGTGTACACATGTACATGTGCATGGCAAAAAATTAAGCGATAACACCCATCACTGCTCTAAACTTATTTAAAATACACCACCTACTTGCATTTCTTAGCTATCAGAAATATATTAGCTAACTGCTTTTAACTGCATATTAAAACTTGAAAGGTGATCTGCTTTTAACTGCATATTAAAACTTGAAAAGAGACCACAGCTCTGTCTCTTGCGAGTCAGACAGAAATTAGAAAAGCTCAATTAAGGAGTCACACATAAGTTAGAACAGGTCAGTTAAGGCTAATCATCTGTGAACTGAGGGTGTGGAGCTAGGAACTAAACCTTCTATTTAAGGGGTAAAACAAAACATTTCAGAGCTTTACTGGAAAGGCTCACCCAGACTCTGCTACAGTTTGCTGTGAGGGAAAGGTAAGTTTGCTTTTTATTTGTTGCATTTTCTATTACTTTACCCCAGATTTACTAATCTGGCATGCAGGACTAAACTAGTCCTGCACGTAAGCGGCAGTTTAAGAGGAGGATAGCAGCGTGCCATGCATATTAATGAATGCACGCTGCCTGAGCTCCAAATCCTACACTGAGCGTGGACGAGTGCAGGGAGCGTGTCTGAGAGCAGAGCTCTCAGAATAAACACACCCCTACAAAGTAGAACAGAAGAAAGTGTACATAAATGAGTAAGACCACTCATAGGTGTCCGCATATCCCCACCAACAGTCCCCATGTGTTCAACAGCAACAGTACAGTGAAATAAAATAAAGAAACCCTTGTATTTATTTTTTTAAAACCCCGAGTACAGCTAACCGTAGGTGCATGGGTTTGCCCATTGCTTAGATATGGTTAAAGCAGCTTAAAAGGCTGAAGAGGATAAAAAGGAATATATATGCAAATGAATCAGCACAGCAATAGCTTTGGGGTTAGAGCATCCACCTAACGAACAGACATTCCCAGTTAGAGTCCCACTGCAGCACATACCATTTTCCATGAGAAATCTGTATATGAACATATTTTTACATCTTTTTGCTGTATACCTTACTAAATAACATTTAAATGTGAATGAGTATTGCATTAAATTCACATGTGAATTGTCAGTGTCATAATGAATAAGGCACTAGTGAGCAGGTTTAGGTACAAATAAGCAGTAGTAAGCATATATAAGCATTAGTAAGCATATTCAAGTGCGTTTTCATGGGGGTAATCATTGCCTACACAGATTAAGCAAAGTACAAGCTAACTGAGTGTAAGAAACTGTAACTGGAGGTTAGCAGTACTTACCATCGCATAAACCCAGGCATACCCGCTTACAACTGCTTTAAAGTGCCTTAATCACTCTGGATCCAACAGCCCATGTTCTGCCCAGCAACAAAATAAACTGCCTCTGTAAGGCTCAAACTCAGGGCCCTGTACATTAGAGTCACAGTAGTTAACCACTAAGCCATCATAGCAATAGATATGCATGAGGTATCAGCAAACTAATTCTCACCACAGGAAAATCAAACCAAACATGTGAACTGAATCTATGTACGGTGTGAAGTGGTATAACCTGCTACATAACATAAATATGTGAACTGGAGTAGTGCAGTAAGGCCAGATGTGAGGTGTTATTGCAATAAAGTGTTGAAGTTCCCAGGACCCCATACAGCATACGTACACATGAATCAAGGATACAAAACACATATATAACATGTAATGAAGAAGACATCAATACCAAAAGGCAAATATCATGCAAATTGAATATTAAGCATCGCTAAGCATTGCACAATACTGCTACCCAGACTACTGGCAGGATACTATCAGTGTGAGAAACAGTATTAAGCTGCAAAGTCTAATCTTAAACAAACGCATGTTCATCCCTAGCGAGACAACCCCAAAAATTCTGCTAAAAAGAGTCCTTGGGGTAACATACCATGCCTTACAGGTAAGCAAAGAAGGATATGTATGTTTGCGGACTGAATGTTTGGGAACTCTGAATATCCATGGGGTGAGACAACGTACATAATGGGTCCAGAGAAGTGGAGAGTGGGCAATGCGTAGCGGTGTGGTGAGTTTTGGATGGAACCTGTAGGAAGGATGATTGATATGGAGGAGGGAGGGGGGTTGCTGGAAATGATGGGTAAGCCATTATGGGCTGAGGCTTGCCAGGGTTGGGCAGACCCATTCTAATGGGACCACTCCATGGATGTAAGCGAGAAAGGGGGGGACAGGTAGGTAACTGAGACATGCCATTTCCCATGGCAAAGCACAGTATGAGTAATATGTATGTTACATAACCAATGGAATAACATATATATATATATATATATATATATATATATATATATATATATATATATATAAACTAGAGTCAGTTGCCACGAAAGAACATATGTATATATATATATATATATATATATATATATATATATATATATATATATATATATATATATAAATATATGTATACTTATATGACCTAGAGTACTGCAGGAAATGCACATGTGAGGTTTCAGTATCATTATGCATAAAGCAGTAGTCAGGTTAAGCAGCAAGAAGCAGGAGTAAGCATATGTCAGCACTAGTAAGTGAGTATAGGGCCGTGTGCGTGGGTTTGCGCGAAGGTAAGCAGTGCTAATTTCCGGTTACACTGTCCTACACCCAGTAAGCCTCTAAATTGCATCACCTGTGTAGGCAGTGCTTACTCCCATGCAAACCCTCTTACAACTGCTCAAAAGTATCTCAGTCACACTGTATCCAACGGCCCTTGTTCTGCCTAGCAAAAAAATAAACTGCCTCTGCAAGGCTTAAGGTCAGGCTCCTGCACACTACAGTCACAGTAGTTAACCACCAAGCCATCAAAACAATAGATATGAATGAGGTATCAGCAAACTAATCCTCACCACAGGAAAGTCAAATGAAACATGTGAACTGAATCTATGTACAGTGTGATGTTGGATAACCTGCCACAGAACATAAATATGTGAACTGGAGTACTGCAGTAAACATAGATTTGAGGTGTTATTGTAATAAAGTGTAGAAGCCCCCCTTTACCCATACAGTGTATGTACACATGAATCACAGATACCAGACACATATATAACCTGTAATGAAGAATAACCCATTGCCAAATGGCAGATATAGTGCTAATTAACTATTAAGCAATGCTAACCGCAGCACAGCTCAAGTTAGTAAGTGTAAACAATGTGCAGGTGAGCCAATTCAATCTACCTAGTAGTATACCTCTTTAAGCAGTGCCAACCTCATGTAAGCAGGTCTGCCCATAGCTTAGCCTATTCAAAACTGGCCAATCATGGGGAAGTGCTGGAAAATGGCTGTATTTAAACCCCACAGGTGGGAATACTACTCATAACTGCTTGCAGCTTCCTACTATAGGCAGAATGGCTGGTGTGGGTGAAGGCACTCGATTTAGAGCGCAGCGCTGGAGCATCCAGGAGTCAAAAATCATGGTATGGCTCCTGGTAAAACACCATGATCAGAGATTACTGCAGGGCCAGTACCAGGGCTCACAGTATAAAATGGAGTCCTGGGACGGTCTCGCCCATGACTTCACCAGTGCCATAGGTATCCCCCGGACTGGTGAGCAGGTCAGGTACCACCATGTTGACCTGAAGCAGTGGAGGGGTCTGTGTTGGAACAGTGGATCCAGGAGTCTCGGCAGATGCCCAATGCCCCAGGACTGAGTAAGTACTCATTCTACTAAGTAGTAAATAATTGCCTAGCTTGTGTATACTTTGGGTAGGTATGACTAAATATCACTGCATTTCCCTGACAGCTGCAGATGAACAGGCTGCAAACCAGCAAGCCCATGATGCTAGGCTGCAAAGGCTGCGTCATGAGGCAGGTTAGTAATCAGTCTGCATGTACTGTCATAACAAATAAATATAAGAGCCTTAGAAAGTGTTGTACCAGTAGAAATAAATGTGTAATAGTCTGCGAATAAAGGAATAACCCCTGGAGTGCTTCTGTTTACGCTTCTCTCCTATGTTGGCAATCTGTTCCATACTATAAATAGTAATGTTGTATCTTACGCAGTGTCACTCACACCGTGGTATGCAGATAAAATGGGCATGAAGTCCTGTATAACAATGTTGAAAGTGCCAAGTGGTCAGTTATATTGTACAAGTTAGGGAGACTTAGAAAACAGTTGAAAGCATTACATCAGTTCCCTGATAGCACAGTGTACTGTGATGTTAGCTGTACTATTTTGTCACACACAGCAGGGGTTTGAATCCTGGGAGTGCTACTAAGTAATATGCATAATCATACCCCACAACTGTACAGATGTTGATACAATGTTCAGATAGAAAGCTGTATGCATACTTACACCCAACAACAGTACAGAATTTGCTAGAATGTTCATAATGTAAGTTGTATGCATAATCATACCCTACAACTGTTCTAATCTGTCCAGCATGTCCAGATAAATGGCCCATAACACCAACTTGCTACCCTGTTCCCCTGAAAATCCATTGTGATGTTCCATGAATTGCAAATGACATATAACTGATATTCAAACGTGTCCATAATCAGAGAATGTATATGGAAACAAACCTGTCATTCTAGCACCTCACCCAAAGTGTATGACAGCAACTCTCAACATATGTTGCATTAACACCTGCAGCCTGTCACGCCTGTATGTAAGACACAGGTCATGTATATAATAATTTATAAACATACCAGTGTACAATATAAGGCCAGTGTGTAGTGTAATAATACATATAAGGGAAAGACCACTGCAGTGACTAAGAATGTTGTGAAAACTACAAGGACATATTAGTTGCTAACTGAACTCTCTCTCTCACCCCTACCATATGTGTATAATAACCCAATGACACTCCTCATCTGGTATGTGTACACTCCAAACTTTTTTTGGGACATATGTCCTAATGGTTTATAAATTTTGGCATTTGTTTCTATGCATGTGCCATGTGAAAACACCCATATTGGTGGCCTGTTGCCATCAATGAAACCTGCTTGCTCCTGTAATGGCCACTGTTGTTCCATATATGTATGTGTTCTGCTTGCTCTGCAACTGTGTTAAATCTGGTGTGTTGAGTTAATGGGAATACTTATGCATGCTGTTATAACTAATCATGAATGCTGTTGACTGTTACTAACCCATATCTGTCATAAACCTGTGACAACACAGCTTGTATGGGAAGGAGACTTCGAAACACCCCTCTCGTCTAAGGTATTTACCCCCCACATGTGTCATATACTAGCGCTGTATGTGTCTTGTTTGTCTTGCCTGTTAACCTACCCAACCTACCTCCATAAATATACCTACTACCCTACTGAGCATCCCACTCTCACCTGAAAAAAAGGGCAATCTGTTCCCACAAAAAAATATCCCCCCATACACAGCTGTCCATTTCGCACACTTGTCCACTGAACATATGTAATCTGGTCTAATTGGCATCACAATGAATACATGTTGTTCTCACCCCTCTCCCAGGGGTTAGAGGGTCCAAATGTACTCACAAATATAGTGTATATACACATCTGTTGCTGTAGAAAAAATGGGCAGCTATGGACCTTTCCTATACCCTTCCTGCACATGCCTAGCTATTTTCCCTACTGTCTTTCCTTATTTGTGCCCCATTTTTCACCACTATCCTATCAACCCCTTTTTCTTTTCTTTTAAATGAATTAGCATGGGGGTAAGTGGCAGTAAGCACTATTAAGCAGTGGTAAGCAGTTTCCACGGGTGTGCCCGGGAGTAAGCTATGCTTACACAGGTTGGAAAATTCGAAGCTGACTGTAAGAAAACATAAGCGGAAATTGGCAGTGCTTACCATCATGCAAACTTGCACAAACCCGCTTACAACTGCTTGAAAGTGCCTTAATCACTCTGTAGCCAATGTCCCTTATTCTGCTCAGCAACAAAATAAACTACCTCTTTAAGACTCGAACCCAGGACCCTGCACTTCATACACAAAGTGATTTATCACTAAACCATGGTAGATATACATAAACTGAAGTTTCACAAACATATCATGCAGTACAATCAGTCAACAGTACAGGAAATGTATTATTATCACACCACATAACCTCTTAATGCAAGAAGTCTGGAGAAAGTATGCAGCACTGTGGGTACAAATAGAGATATATGTCAACTAATGCTCTGATGCACTTAAAATGTTGCTAGTTACACAGTTATATGTATTAGAACACATATGTAGAAGGAGATGAAGTCTGAAACACAAAAATGTTGCCACTAGTTACTGACTTCAATGCTACAATCATCCATGACAATTGCCAAGTGAATGATTTATATATCTATACATATGCCATATGATATATATATATATATATATATATATATATATATATATATATATATATATATATAGGTACATACACATATACACACACAAAAGGTATCAGTAGCTATACATATGTAGAAGTAGTGTGGAAGTACTGGGTGCAAAGTATGTCCCTCATCCACAAGCCCTTCAACTGGCACCTATGAAATGTGTAGTGTGGCAACCATTCCTACAAATGAGAATACTGACATTAAACATATACCCACCCACAATGCAAAGGACATGACTCGATACACAGGTATGCATACATAGATAACCTTCATTCCTGTACTATACAATAATGTATGACAGTACTGATACCATATAAGGTTTGAAATATATAATCAGTCATGAATGCAAGGCCCACACAAAACAGTAGATGCAAGCAATGTGTAGATATACCATAGTATGCTGTCCAGGCCAAGGCCTTCAATTAGTCCAACAGTAGAAACAGGATTTGCCTTTAGAATACGTAACAATCAACAATTACAGATGTAGTTCAGAAGCCTCCAATTACACCCTGTAGTCAAGCCCTAGGGGGAAAAGTAGCACTTGTGTTAATGTCACAGTATATTGTACATAACATTGCTTAACGTAACATCTCACTATCACACTGAATGACCCTCTTCTTAACAGATATATCACTGAAAAGGTGCCATAGCCTAGGTTAATGGCATAGAACCCCCCCCCCCCCATAATAGGCTATACAAGGGCAAGGAACACTGTGTACCACACACTTACCTCTGGAATGTACAAGGACACATATGTGTTCTCCTGCTGTGGCCCCCATATATATGGACTTGGCCCAACAGTTGGTGTGGGAGTCCATGACATGACTGGGATGATAGCAGTAATGCTAGCAGTAAATAATGATAGGCCATTACCTAACAATTCTTCCTGTATCACAGCAGGACAAAGACTGGCATACATGTGGAGGACAGAGGCAGGAGCATAGGGCCATATTTGCATTATTGCTGTTACACACCCTGGAAATTGCTGGTGTTACAGGATTCATTGCAGCATACCCTTATGCAGGGATATGACATTGAAATTCAAATGGATGTAGCCATGTACTGATAGCACTCAACAGACAGAATGCCACAGATATATTTGGGACAATACCTGTGTGGTGCACAGACAAAACCTAACAGCCAATTCCCCTGGTATCATATGGATAGGCCCACAGTTGAGAGCTATGCAAGCAGACAACATTCCATGAAAAAGTACCATGTACACAGAAACCCTTTAAGAACAGCAGGATACATTGCACACAACAACACTACTCACGCTGTCTGTAGGTCTGGAACCTTACCCAAATGTGGATATGGCCTGTGTCTGCAGGTTCTGCTGTAAGAGGTATTGCTACCTGCTGTCTGTAACACTGATGTCCACACACAGGAAGGATGTCATCCATACTGTAAAGGTGAAGGGACAACACCCACAGAAGGCAGCAATTTATAGCACATGGTTGCCATGACAGTTGTTATCTGAAGTCTTACACAGCAGGCTGCATAGAATTAGCAACTGGTGGACACTGACTGGTACAAAGGCCACCACCTGATCATGTGCAATACCAAAAGTATGCTGCAATCTATTCAAACCAGCACAATCACTCTACTGGAGAGACTGAGAGAGAGAGAAAGAAAAAAAAATAGCTTTAATAAAAGTAACAAAGCTCAGGGATCTGTTACAGCACAAACAACATAACAGGTATGTGAAACAGATATGTATTTACTGGCATGTAGTATAAGGCATAGAATAATATGATGTATACTGTGAAAAGATGTATATGTGCCATCAGTACTTGTTCCTGTAATGATGTTGTGCCTGTCAAATGTGCAGACCAGCAGTGAATGGCAAAGATGTGACCCATGATATCTGTGTTCTGTAAATTACTCTGGCCAACGGCTGGTCGGGGTATTAATACTGCAATGATAGACACATGAGTGAGAGACCACACCACCTGCAGGACAGTCATGTTAAAGAGTAGCATAGCATGCCCAACTGCCATAGCAGTATAATATGCTTATCTAAAATTTGTCACCATATATACCCCCCCAGTGTTAGTCTGTGTTCACATGTAATACCTGTCTGTGTTGCAGCAAGGCAGAACAGTTCAGCTGTGAAGTAAAGAGGGTACATGAGGGTGGTCCAGATGTTCGTATGCACCCCACATACAGATACGTATATATGTGATACATATTCACAGCTGTGTATGCGTACAGAACTGTGAACAGTTATACAGTTATATAGGTATATAAACAACACAAAATGATATCTACACATATACGGATATATGTATATATACACATATACATATATATATATATATATATATATATATATATATATATATATATATATGTATATATATATATATGTATACAGACATATATATGTGTGTGTGTGTGTGTGTGTGTGTGAATGTCAACATATATGTATATATATATATATATATATATATATATATATATATATATATATATATATATATATATATATATATATATATATATATATATATATATATATATATATATATATATATATATATATATATATATATATATATATATATATATATATAAATATATATATATACATATATATATATATCTATATACACACACACACACACACACACACACACACACACACATGTCAATACATTTCCCCTGCCATGACATGTGTGAGAGAACATCACACATCAACACACAACATACCTACACACCAGTACATGACTGCAAGATGGAGTGTGGAGTGAGGTGTGTAACCCATGTTGGGAACACATTGCAATTGTATGAGATGGTGGGATATATATGTTGGTGAAGGGTATTAGGCACATATTGGTATGTAGGTCTGGTTGAATGACAAACAAGACAACATACAGGGCTGGTATATGACACGTGGTGGTTGTTAAACACTGTGGATGGGTAGTTACATTTGGAATGTGGAGGCCATTGAGCCCCCACATGGAACAAAGGGAACATAGTGCCCACCCATGGACAGTCATGACAGCATCTACATGGACATAAAGGTGCCTGGGCTGTGCGCTGGGCAGGAGGGACATGCATGTTGGACCTTGTGTATGTGTACTGCATGCCTCCAAGTGATGTAGCACATACCCCATGTCTTTGTGGAGCTCCCTACGCCCAATACCCGTGATGAAACTGGGTGACAGACACATGTCTGTGTGTGCTCCATGGGGGGACAGCATCCGCTGAGGTGGTTCCACATGAAGGTAGTGATGGAATAGTAGCTAATGAGGTTCCATGGTGGGCCACTGATGTGATGTGGACTGGTAACATGTGCACATTAGGTTGGAGTGGTGTTCCTGCTGGCAAATAACCCCTACATATACTGATGTTTAACTGTAATTGAACATATGTGGACTGTGATAGTCCCCCCAATCCCAGAACATGTCCCACGGCATGCATATATATCCCCATTACTATAGGATGGCAGAGGTGTAGCAATCACATAGCAGGCCTACCACATGCATATCTGGAAACATAGTGACAATGACATTGGCATGCAGGTGAAATATCCTGTAACAGCCCTGCAACTCTAGTGTCCCCACAGGGAGCATGTCTACAACCACATAGCAGAAAGTGTTGTACAATACAATATATGGCCCAATGGTACACATACAGGACACATATCACTAGCATAGTGTGAACATTATGTTGGAGCTGATATGGTGGTTGGAGACTGATATGTGTATTGTATTATGGTAAACTTGACATATGAGTTGCTCAGTCATATTTCCATCATTATGTCTTTCAGGGAGTAAGGCACACCCGAATAACCCCACCTACAGTGCCGCTGAGGAGGAGATTATCATCACCAGCATCATCTACAACTATCAGCTGTTGTTCTCATGGACCAGCAGGAGAGAACAGCCATGTGGACTGATGTGGTCCGCAGGGTGAATGAGGTGGGGATGCACAGCCATACTTATGATCAGTTCTGACACCATTGTAGTGACCTGCTCTGGCAAGTACATCATTATGCTGCTCCCATGCGGGTTGACCACCTTGGAACAGGGAGGGCATAACATCCATCTCCCCTCACCAGAATGGAGGAGCTGCTCATCAGCCTGGTAGCACCTGCCCGCCCGGAAGAGCTCCAGACTTATACAGTCATGGAGGTGAGTACTACTCACACACCACACATTGAGCATGTAGGATAGGTTCCAGGGCATATCAGTAGCCTACAGTGGTGTATGCATCTGTACAGGTAGACCATGCATATATGAGATGTGGGGTATGTTGCTGTGTAGTACTGATAAACAGTAATGCATAAGCTGTAGTACTGTGGACTTCAGCTGTTGTTCTACTGTAATATTGCAGCCACCTTGTAGCAATGCTACAGCTGTGGCCACTGACATCAACTCTATCCCATGTCAATGTAGATACTTCTGGGATAGCAGCAAGTCAGGATGCTGGTGAGTATGGTTTAAGGTTATGCTTGACAATTCACTGTGCATGTCAAAGCTAAGGTGTAGGCCCTGTACACATCTAACACATCTAACACACCTACCCATAATGCATGCTGTACACACAAATGGGATTACCAGCCTCAAACACATGCAATACACAGTCCATCTCAGACAACTGTGGGTACACTCCAGTGCACATTGCCCAGGCATAGCTGACATCTGCCCAACATACACAGCTATGTCATACACAGATCAGTTGAACATGCTACATATAATGACATCCCACTCCCTCTGCTAACACACACTCCAGGGTCCTAAACATAATCAACACATAACACAGAACATACTGGAGGGATAAAACCCTGTCCTGGGGAATCCCCACACTTTGGAATGGACTACCCATACATTTCAGGCAATGCTACTCATTGGCCCTCTTGCCAGATACACTTGGTAATTGGATAGGGAATGGGGAATACACCCTGGGTAGCATGTCTGTGCCACAGCCTGACAGGGGCACAGGGGAATAACATTAGTGGGTGGTGCATGACAGGGAAGCCCTGTGGCTAGGCTTATGTAGGCCCCAGGACCAATAGACTAGTACTCACCTTTGAACCTATGTGTACCACAGGCAACATCAGCCAGGGCCCAATCATGGTCAATAATGGTCTCTACACTCACCATAGGCAATGTACATTGTCTCTGTGGTTAGTCTAATGGTAGTCTACCACTCATACATGCACCACTGATGATGACATATGTGAATACACATCAAGCATTCACTAAACACATGCCCACATGTGATCCAGGAACATGCAGAGGCAGTGAGCAGCAGTGGAAACACACCTGACACACAGGGACACATCCTGCAATGGTGTGTACACCCATGAGGTATGGTGCACAGTACATGTCAGGGTGCTGAACAGATGCACAGCAATGCTGTGGACATGGTTGCAGTGGGTTCCAGGGGGAGGACCATCACCTACAAACAGAAGCCATGCATCACAGCCATGTATGATGTTGGTAACGGGGATTGACTACAGTTGCACTGCATGCTGCTGAGCCCCACATGTCCTGCATGCTGACATGTGTGTAATTATAGGTATGTGTGTGATACTGTACTGCAGCATTGCCTGCTATTATGTGTGTTATGGGGTTGTGAGAGCTGTCTGTAGGTGCTGTCTGGTGGAGTGTATGGGTTGCCATGTATGTCGACTGCATGTGTGTATGTCTGTGTGTGTGGCCATGTCTGCACACATGTGTGTGTGTGTTTTTACTGTTTTGTGGTGTTGTACAGGTCTTACAGTCTGTTCCCTGTTTTCCCCTCACAGGTAGCAAGGTGGGTTTGGGTCCCCCCTGCAGGGAATCTGATGTCACTGATACAGACAGTGACCACAAAGATAGGTGTGTTGAGGCACAGGAAAGGTCATCAGGGGCTGTTGCTGGGCCACCAATTGACAACCCACATGTATCCACACCATCCACACACACATTCACACTGCCTCTATACACCTCATCACCATTGACCCTAGCTGAGGGCCAGCCTATGGTTGGCATGGGTCAGTACAGTGTAGTATCTATGGCATGTGTGTCAGGACACAGTAGCCATAGCCAGATGTCTGGCGGGGTATCACATAGGCAGATGTGCAGGGGTGCTCATGGAGTACTGCTGGTCATCATGCCCCTGGCAGACATGCCATATCTATTTCAATTACATGCATGTTCCAGACTAACACAGAGGCAGAGGCATGAATGGAATGGTACACCACACTAAGGGCACAGAGGGCTCATCACACCTCTGTAACTGACAGCATCCATGATTTAGCAGGTGCCATCCGTAATTACACTGAGGTCATGGATAGACGGTGGGGTGAGACATTGGAACTCATCCACGATGTCATGTTCATGCATCAGGACAGGGTGGGATGATTGTGGCGGTCACATGGATGTATGCCAGCAACACCAGCAGCTGGAGGTCACCGTGGATGTCCAAAAAGTCACAGCCACTCCCGTAGTGGCAGTACCAGCCCCAGCACTGTGGGGGGGCTGTCCACAACCCGTTATGGCAGACCACATGCACGTGAGAGACATGGATCCAGTGGGCATCTGTCAAACTCGGGGGACAGTACTTGGTCTGTCTCTGTATTTGATACTGCCTGTAGCACCCCTGCCAGGCACAGGTCCCGTGTCCGTGGCTGGAGATGGTGAAATGCAAACCCTGCGAGGTACAGTCTGCATCTGTCCCACAATTTCCTGTATAGGGCAGCCACATGGAGGAACTGTGTGCATGCAGACACACACACACAAACAATGAACCTAGGGCAACCACATACCTGCACACATGACATCACCAGTGGCCCAAAACAATACTCAGCCCCCTCACACACACACACATGTTGTCAATTGTATGGCTCAGCTTAGGCCTCTGGCAAACCAACAACACACCCTGTGCATATGATGATACCTGTGCCACTCTTTGACATCCGTAACATCAATGCAGGGACAGGCTAACATGGTTCTGATGCACAGGGTGACTGTACAATAGAATGGTGTGTAGCATGTTGTGAGCAGTAAAGTGAAATGCTAATATCTTGGAAGGTGTAGCTGTGCAACCATGATGCATCATAGCTTTAAATAACAATGTTGTGTTGTTGTCACCAGTATCTGTTCTGATTGTGTTGTGTTTGTCAATGTGCCACATGGCTGATGGGTGTAGTGGTGTCATCAGGCCTTCTACAGTGGACACCAGTAAGTGTAGTGGGTGGTACACATGCCATGGTTGGGTACAGCACACACTGCCTTTGGTTAGAATGCAGTACAGGTACAGGACTGTACACATGGAGGTATGGCCCCGTGCAGGTAACACATCTGTTGCACATGTAATCCCACCAAGACAGGATAGGCACAACCACATAGTGTTATATATGTAGTCTACAATGTGGATGACATTGAACATGCTAACAGTAGGGTGTATGTCCCTCTCCCCACTCTATTGTGATCCTCACCTAAGTAACGTGCGTGTGCCAATGCCGGTGGCATAGCCTTATCCTTAGGAGGGTGTGAGGTGCTCAACTATGGTGAATGGTGTAAACAACAGCTAACAACCTGATTACATACATACACTGTACAGTATTACAGACAGCTATGTGGGGGGATAGACGCAACAGTAACTGCAATTATGGCAGTCGTGTCCACAACAGCCACACCCAGTGAGTTATAACAACCCCAGTAGTGCTGCACACCTCAACAGTGTGGAGGAGGTAATTGACACATCTATGACCTGTGAAGGACTGCATGCCCATGGGATGGCACCTGTGGTATGTTGGCATATGCCAAGCTGTCCTGGTGGAAACATATTCCGTTAACGGAGGTAGATCCCATAACAACAACACACCTTCCTACAAGCAGGATGGTGTACAAAAGACTGCTATGCTCTACATAGGCATTGTGCACCTCCTAAACCTCATCTACACCTGTCATGATTGGGTTAAGGAGGAATACCAGGTTCAGGTTGTATTTTCTGCCTTTGACAAGTCTAACATTGGTGGGGTCCCGTGTGCTGAGATAACCATTGAAATTGGCTATGGGTTCATTGTTGGTATGTTCCATGTTCCTGCAGACCATGGTCATCAGGCTACTGGGTGGTCGTTCCCAGCTGACATGGTGGATTTGTGGATGTCCCTGCCAACATTAGTGAATCCATTGTCAGGTGTAGGGCTATTGGATTGTATGAGGGATTTCAACTACTTACTGCACCTACCCAGGGGGTTCCCTCAAGCATGACATGTCACTTGAATGTACTGCATGATATGTTAGTAATGCCAGCATTACATCCTACAGGTGGGATGAAGTACTGTTAACATGTACTGCCCTTGTCATGTAGGGTCCTGCTTATGGGATCTGCTAAGGTTGGTATTGTATTGCAGGCCAGACATATTTGGCTGGGGGGATTCTATCCATGCGAGATGTATGTTGTGTGGGTCTTTCAAACCCATCAATGGTGCATGTGGACATATATGTTGTGGTTACTTTCCCAGTTCCATCTACAGATGTATGTCCATATATACCTATATTGATATATATGTGTTCACCTTTGACAGGGAGACAATCATTTCTTCGAACGGTCCTTTCTGCAAACCGAAAGGACAAACCCGTCATTTCTTACTGAACCACAGTTCAAAACATGGCAGTTCTAAAGGCACCTTTGCTGACTCTCGAACTGCAAGTTGGAATACATATCATAATGCAGGGGGGCATGACCCCCTGCACCCCCCCCCCGTCAGGGGGGGCTGGGCCCCCCACAACCCCCTACTGTGATATACTAACTTCTAGTTTGCACTACAGTGGGGATAGGCATATATTCCCCACCCCCACTATAGTGCCATCTGCAACCAAATTGCCTGATCTGCAATGAGTGAATGCATAGTGACATTCACTCATTGCACATTCGATTCATGTATTGCAAGATTGTGCAATATTGAGAACATACGTTTGGCCTTCCAGCTTTTGGACACATGTATTTCTCCCTTTGAAAGGTGAGCCATATATATGCTGACATATATGCATTCCTAGTGCTGTATATATGTGGACATGTGGATGTATACATATATATCTATGTATGTATGAGCATCTATGTATATATGTATGTAATGTATATATATATATATATATATATATATATATATATATATATATATATATATAAAATTCTACACCTATATCTACATATATAGATATGTTATATCCATTGAAAAATGAATATATATACACACACAAATACATCTACATGGCAGAATACATTCCCTGTAGTGTTGTATACCTGGGCTGGATGATATGTATGTGAAAACATCATGATTATGCATCTCTGCCATGGCTTAGTGGTAAATCACTTTGTGCAGGGTCCTGGTTTCGAGGCTTGCAGGAGCTGTTTATTTTGTTGCTGGGCAGAGCACAGCCCATTAGATACAGAGTGAGTAAGGCACTGTAAAGCAGTTATAAGCGGGTTTGCGCAGGTTTGTGCGATGGTAAGCACTGCTAACCTCCGGTTATGTTTTCATACACTCATTTATCTTCTAAATTGCTTAACCTGTGTAGCTCTGTGCAAACCCGCACAAACCTGCTTACAACTGCTTTAACGTGCCTTAATCACTCTGTATCCAACTGGCCTTGTTCTGCCCAGCAACAAAATAAACAGCTCTTGCAAGGCTCTAATCACGGACCCTGCACACCATACACAAAGTGATGTACCACTGAGTCATGACAGATACACAGATATTCAATGTTTCAGAAACATATCAGCCAGTCCTGTCATTCAACAGTACAGAGAATGTATGCCAACATCTAGATGTCTGCGTGTGTAACTATATTACAACCTTAACAGATACAACATATCCATATATGTATAGATATACGTATATATAAATATATGTTTTTACTAACTCTATATACATATATATCACTATCTATGCACATATAGTTATATATCTGTTAGCAGATAAATATATCTATATAGGTATATATGGCCATACATCTGTAGATAGCAATTGCAGATTAACAAATACAGTTATGTCCACATGCACCATTAAAGAGGTTGACAGGCCCCACACACTATACATGTTGTATGAATAGGCACCCCCCCACAGTCAAACACATGGTCCCTGCAATACACTACCAAGTACAGTCTGCCTCCCATAGGACATGTAATATGTGGAAGCCATCAACATCCCCAGGATACAGATACACAGACACATATATACGGATACAGATATACATATATATGTATCTACATATGACTACACATACACATGCAGATATATGTACTGTAAGATACATATGTAGGAGGTGCACACAATATGGAACAGCCACTATGGCTACAGTTAACACCTGAACAACTGGACACTGTATGGCTGACACATACTAATGTAAATCGTTGCCTGCAACATATATCCATAGAAAGGTCATAGCAAAGACACGACACACAGGTTTGCAGAAATGGGAATCCTTTAATTGTGTACTATAACAGTTCTATATGCAATATCATATAGCTGTTCAAATACTGACAACCATATTAACCGAGTACTGCAACTGTGAAACAGTTACACTAATACAGTAGTCTGGAAAGGTTCACAACTGGTGCTGTCCAGGCCAAGCCCTTCAGAATGTACAATAGTGCAGACAGACTGGGCCACAGGGTACCACACAATCAACAGTATGTACTGCAGGTGTGTAGTTTAGCAGCCTCTACCTACACTCTGTACAAACTCCGTAGGAGGTAACGACATTTTGTGATCAGATGGGTTGTACCTGGTACATAACAAGACATAACGCACAGAACAGTCTGTATGGCAGAAGGCAGTAGGCTTGCAGTACCCCAAGTAATGTAAGTAATGTAAGTAATGTCAATATAGGAGGAGTATATGGTACTGTACATGCAGCTCACCCCTGATAACCCCACAATTTGTAACAGCCTAGGTCATTTATGGTGCTCCCTACCTAGACTCAATAATACAGGCCTATATATCACTGTTACATACACTGGCCTCTACAGTGCATAAGTGCGCACATGTGTTGTGTAGGTGACACCTACACATATATGGCCTCAGCCTCACTGTATGTGTGCGGGATACAACAGCAGTGGACTAATGGCAGCAATGGTACTGTGATATACTCACAGCCCACTACAGAACAACCCCCAACAGCATGACATATGTGCAAAGCTTGGTATGTAGATGGGGAACAGTGGCTGGAACACAGGCACATATGTGGAATACTGTTGCCATACACTAAGCAAGGTGCTGGTGTTACTGGATAGTCTGCAACATACCCTTAGTCTGGGGATTGAGGTTAGAAATAGACATGGATGTAGCCATGTACTGATAGCATGCAACACACACACTGACAGTGTAATATTTGACACAGGACCTATGTGATGGACGGACAACACATGATAGGCATACCTCTGTCCAGCAAGAGGTTAGGCCCACAGTAGTGAGCTATGCAGACAGACTGCATTCCATGGTATACTAGTATGTACACACACACACCCTGTAACACCAGTACTATGCAAGGCATTACATAACTCTACCCACAGTCTGTCTGTAGTTCCTGCTCCTCTTACGAATATGTGGCAGCTCTGAGTGTGCAGGTTCTCCTGTAAGAGGTATTGCTACCTGCTGTCTGTATCACTGATGCCCACACACAGGGAGGATGTCCATCATACAGGGAATGTAAAGGGACCATGCCCGCATGCTGTAGGGATTTATAGTGGGTTGTTGCAATGACAGTGGTAATTCAATGTAGTACACATGTGTAATTTTTATATATGCACACACACACACACACACATATATATATATATATATATATATATATATATATATATATAGTTATCTGGATAAGTATATGTACATATAGTTCCACCATATGTCCTGGACATGGAGTGCAGCCATACAGCATCCCCTACAGTCCCAAAGACGTAGTGCATGGGGATGACAGGTATGTATAGCAGGTATATTACTAGACTGTTGCTACTGTTATTGGGATTGTCTTCACAGACATGGTGTGTGTGGATGCTGACATCTGCTTATAACGTGTGTGCCACTGGCTACTGACAGACATCATAAGGCCATCATTATAAGGTACTGCTGCTAGCATGTAATGGCCCTGTGGAGTGTAGCAGAGTTTTGGCCACTATATGTGGAACTTTGGACACACTTTGTACAGTGCAGAGGTATACACATAATACCTTAGTGCACCACATGTGTACCAGGCCTGACAATATGGATGAAGACAGCCATGTAGATGGGTATAACACATAACAACCGGTATACATTTGGCACCAAAGGTGTTGGATTCACACACTCCTGTCTGGCCTGACACATAATGACTGCTGGTACTGGGGTACCATGGACACAACCATCACACTGGTTAAATACACTAAGCTGCTAGGCATGTAACAATGCACTGTGCAGGCTATAGGAAGACTGGCTCAACACTGGACTACATCTCGTATAGGGGAATGCACATGTACCTGCATATATAGCAGGCTCGACAGCCATGTCACAGCACAAGGTAAGATACACCTGTGTGACAGTGCATAACGACAACCAATGTGAACACAGCCACAGCCACATATGTTAAGCTAGCATAATATTACAGTATATGGACTATCTGTTCTACACCATCCTTATATGTGTCACTCACAGAATGACCCTACATATACTGGGCTACTACACAGTTTGGTATGATGGCTGTCTGTGGTATGGGACATGTGTGTGTATGGCCCTATAAACATGTATGGCAAAATGGTATACAGTATGACAGCATGTAACATCTGATAGAAGGGGAGCTAGAGCAATGACATGTACCACAATCTGTACACAGGCTGAAGTACATATTAACAATATGCACACTGCTGACATTCACCATCACTACACAGACCTCAGTACTGTACAAACATCCACAGAATGTCCAGCTTATGTCATGAAATATAACCACTACTTTACATGACATGTGTAGCAATCTGATATATCACTGGCTTGTTATCAGATATGATGACAGTAGTTACAGTATACAGCACATATGCACCACTTCATGCATGCCATATGTGCAAAGGTTGACAGAGGTGAGGCTGACAGCACATACACAGGGCCAGTATAAACATGTTGCTGTGATAACCTCATATATTTTCCATTGTAACGAGGTTTGTAGCAACATATGTCCTATGAGGGATATGAAGTCAGTAACTGTCATGGCCTTCACCATCTACAGACTGCGATCCTCACACTACCTTCTGCATTCCACAGATTGATGCGCTGTAGCTAACACATGAATCCATAGGCACAACACTGTCCAGTCTGCAGATGACCCAGCAGATGGGGATTCCTCATATACATGGAACTGACATGGGAGGTATTTCAACATGTACGAAAGGCATATCCAGACAAACACTGTTAAACCAACATTACTACAAATGCAGTATAACAGCACTTACAGTCTGTAGCCAGGTCAGGAACATCACCCTCCTGTTTGTTGCCTCTTTCCACTGTGTATGTTGTCAGAGGTAAATCCCCAATCCATCGGGGATGCTGTTTGCCAAACATCAGATCCAGTTTCTGCTCACAGTGACTGCAAAGGCCCAACACCACCACGATGTTCCTGGATATTGGAGTGTGTTTCCATGCAGTTGGCTATGGGATTGTTATCACAGCTGTTCCACATTCAATCAGCTAGGGGAGGGCTGCAATTCGTGCTGAGGCCATCAGCTGATTATGAGCGTCACATAAAATACACATGCTGCTGCCTAAGCAAGGCAGGTGTGGTTCTCCACATCCACCAGAGAAGGAGTGGGGGAGGCAGACAGAGGCAGAGACATGTCAGGGAGGGGTGGGAGAGTAAAACTGAAGCATGTTTGTGTCACACACCTACCAGCACAGGGGATCAAACCCCCAACAACTATGTAGTGCTATCACAGTTCTATGCAGTTATTGGATGCACCACATGGGTTACCTGATGTGGAGAACTCAGAACATATATGTGAGGGTGAATGACATCTGCAACAAGGATACGGTAGATATACAGTAGGTGTCGTACAAGTGCCTGTCTGCATGAACAGGTGCCAGCGTCAACACAGGTGCACTCACACAGGGACACACACACACTGACACACTTGGCAGGGCCAGGAGTGCAACTCATCACTAGTGAGATTGCCACAACACATCAATGTGCAGGTATCACATGCACCACATGGGGTCATACGAAGGCTGTATGGGCAAGGAGTATGAGGAGATGTCAGACATCAGACAGAATGCTTCAGTATGCCCTGGGGGGTTGTAGTGAGTGTGGATGTGGATATACGCAACATACAACACACACACACACACACACACACACACACACACACACACACGAACACACAGGGTGTCATTTTTGACATGCATGGGTGCATGTCTACATGGGTGTGTGGTGGTCAAATGTGCTAGCAGGCTGTACAGGTGTAGGTAATGGGTATACCTTGGCATCAGGCCACATGACAATGGTCTGCATTGTGGCTCAGGCCTGTAGTTACTGCATTTGCCCACTCAGGTGGGTATTGCATCCCCCATCCAGTCAGCTGGGTGACTATTGTGTGTGGCCAATTCTGTACACCACATGCCATGTATGTGTTCCTTAGTCCATGACATGGATAGTGTCTGGGATGTGCACACCTCCCACATGCATGTACAGTGACATGAGGAACTGTACCTGGGATGTCTGGCCCATGTTGTGAACACAGATTATCATCAGATGTGCCAGTCTTGCCCACCTGTGGCAGGAACTGGTAATGGGTAGCAGGTTTATCCTTCACCTACACTGATAGCATGTCAACAGCAATCCCTGTTGTCAGTGTCATCTGTCTATACAGGGCATGTTGTCAGGCATAATATGTCTGTTGTGAGTCACATGTGAAGGCATCACAGGTGTGCAGGTGTCCATTGGGAAACATGGTGGAGGTGCACTGTCTGCATGTACGTGCATATTGGACAGATGAGCAGGGTGACATGCCCTCTGTAGTCCACTGCTATCACTGCATAGTTACTATCAGTGGCCAATATGCAGTGCACTACCCACATATTGGCTGTTGCATAGGCATGTGTGCGCATATGATACATGGGTTGAGTGTGTGCTCTGAGTAATAGTGGGGTTGCTAATGTCGATTGGCTGACCTTGATGTCAGATGTATGGGTATGGCTTTGCACCCTAGCCTCCCAGCTCATTTACATCTGTTATCCCTATATGGTTGACATTGTGATATATAGTAGGGCCACCATAAAAATAATCAGCAAAACCCCCTACACATTGGCCACAGGTGTCACACACTTATGTGTGCACAGGATATGTGTTACACACACACACACACACAAACATGCCTGGCATGTCTGGGAGTTGAACCCCTTCCTAGTTTATTACACTACAGCACTAAGCAGTTATAATACGTGCCACGGACATTACTCGAGTACTTTTTCCCCAAAGGTGTATTTCACAGTGACTGGCATCAGCAGGATTACCAGAGTAGGGTATTTCACCTGTACTGTGAGTGACTAGCCTAAAATACATTGCTTCCTGCACAGACAGTGAGACACACACAAAACATCCACAACTGTCATGTGTGAGTATAGAACCCCTGACCAAGGCCTAGATCACACTACAGCAAGGAGCAGTTATAGGTCGCACCACATGGATTACAGGGAATTTTCTCCCCAAAGTTGTATTTTACAATGAATGACATCAGCAGGATTGGCAAAGTAAGGCATTTGAAATGTACTGCGAGTGAGTAGCCTATGATGCATTGCTACATACACAAACATTGAAACACACGCAAAACATCCAGAACTGCCATGGGTGGTGATGGAACCCTACCACCGTTCTAAATTACACTACAGCAGTACACAGTTACAGGACATGCTACAGACATTACTGGGCTATGATTTTCCCAGAGGTATATTTATAGGTGAGTGACATCAGCAGTCTTGCCAGCATAGGGTATATGAATTCTAAGGAGTGTGCACGATCTAAAAAGCATTGCTCGTCATTCAGTCAGAGAAACAAAGATTCACACACACACAGTTGCCAAGTCTGGGGTTAGAACACCTACTTAATTACTTTATCACACTACAGTAATACAGAGTTACAGGATGTGCTACAGAGATTACTGAGCTATGCTATCGCCAGAGGTAAAATTCTAGGTGAGTGACATCAGCAGCCTTGCCAAAGTTGGTATATGAATTGTACGGTGTGTGAGAGGCCTAAAAAGCATTGCTCGCGACTCAGTCAGACACACACACACACAACCACACAGTTGCCAGGTCTGGGGTTGGAACACCTACCTAACTATTTTATCACACTATAGCAGTATGCAGTTACAAGATGCGCTACGGAGATTATTGAGCTATGATTTCCCCAGAGGTGTATTTCTAGGTGAGTGACATCAGCAGCCTTGTCAAAATTGAGTATATGTATCGTACGGGGTGTGAGTGGCCTAAAAAGCATTGCTCTCTACTCAGACACACACAGATTCACACACCAGCACACAGTTGCCAGGTCTGGGGTTAGAACACCTTAACTAACTACTTTATCACACTACAGAAGTTATAGGTTGTGCTACAGAGATTACTGGGCTATGATTTCCCCAGAGATGTATTTCTAGGTGAGTGACATCAGTAGCCTTGCCAAAGTTGTGTATATGAACTGTACGGAGTGAGTTGCATAAAAAGCATTTCTCTCTACACAGTCAGAGACAGACAGACATGCACACAAATACACACTCACACAGTTGCCAAGTCTGGGGTTAGGACTACTACCTTAACTAGTTTATCACTACAGCAGTACGCAGTTATGTGCTAAGCTAGGAGTAATCCGAGCCACAGGTCTCTAATCCACTTACGGTATGCCTGACATACACCCCCAAGATGTCACCTATATCCTAGTCTTGCACCCAGCTATTTATAATCTTACACTCTTGGGATCTGCCTCACACCCTGGGAATATCTGGGATTCACTAACCTTTCCCTCATTTGCATAGGATTGACTGTTAATGTATAGTTACATGTCCCAGACTGAGCCTCCGCCCTTAGCAACCATTACTCACTGGCTGGGTTGTCTTCTGCCTGCCATTGACTTGCATGGCAGAATACTGATTTTAGTTAGAATGCTTCTTTTAGGTTTATTTTATGATTTCCCCCACAATCCCATTTGCGTGCCGCTGCCCTATGCTTAAACATGCGAGATCAGCGAAAAAAAAATAAAAGTTGTTTATTTACTTTTTTAAACAGTTTGCAATGCCAGTGGCCTTCTACTTGGCCATTGGCATGCTTCCTCAATGATATGCAGCCTTTATTTTGAGCTGTTATGGCTCCATTTTTTAGTTTGCAGAAATGTACTCGGTTGCTAACCGAGTACATTTCTGCAGACTGCAATCGTCCTGCACTGACAGCTGACAGCTTCCTGGATTACAAATTACCCTCATTTGCATGTTTTTCACCTGTAAATGAGGGTAATTTGCATACAGGAGCTCAGTCTGTGCAGGATTAGCCAAAGAGCTCACGTGCACATCCCGGGAGCTCGTTCCTGGATCGCACGTTGGCCATATTGCCGAAAATAGCTCTTAGACTAATCCTGCATGCTATAAAGGGCTTCATAAATCTGGGGGTTTATTGCCTTTTTCTATTTTGTATACTGTGATTTATTTTCTTTACACTGTGTTTTTCTTGTATTCTGCTTTTAATTATATATTAAAACTTGAAGAGACCACAGCTCTGTCTCTTATGTGTCAAGACAGAAATTCCACAATTTTTTCCAACCCTCCCACTTGGTTACTGTTGTGTTCTTAAACACCACTGTCTCTCTAGTTGCCTGCCCCTGTGTTAATTTCACCATATATCTCATTTCTTCTCTGCTTTTACTGGCTGGTGTGAGTAAGCACACAATTATCATTTTGTAAAATCACTCCCCTTCAACTATTTAATTTTATTGACCATCCTATTCTATTCCATAGTACCAGAATACAAAAGTGACCACCCCCTTTCAATCTATCTTGCTGTTTTAAAAATAGTGACTTTCCACTAAAACTTTACTTTTTAGACAGGTAAAACTTAAATTTATTGGCCATCCTACTGTATTCCAAAGTACAAGAATACAAAAGTGACCACCCCCTTTCAATCTATCTTGCTGTTTTAAAAATAGTGACTCTCCACTAAAACTTAACTTTTTAGACAGCTAAAACTTAAGTTATCTACTATCACATCTAACTCCTCTAGTGCACACTGCAGTGTTTAGGATAAACCATTTTTTTCATCTTACCTTTAAGCATCTATAAAGGTCAATTCCCTGTGCTTTCTCCTATTAACTTGGTGAACTTTGGCATTCTGAGGCAGTGTAGCAAGTGCCTCATGTGCACCTCTACTCTTACCTCCTAACACTCAGACTTGTGAGAGATGCACTTATATATCCAAATTGGAATCTATGCACTCTCAAGCCAAGACCGGAATAGCTGGTCAAGAGGAGAAGGTAAACACCTGCACCACGCCACATACAACACATAACCATCCAGAACACCCACCATCACAGCTTTCACATAAAACACAAACCATACATCCACCTTTGTGGAGGCTCTCAATAGAAATCTACCCAAACAGGAGAGACCTCCAAGGCAGAAACTCACTCAACCACCACAACACAGCACAAACCACAAGACACATAGCTCACCTACACAGTATGCCCCCCAACCTAAGGCAAAACAGCTTGCCCAATACACTAATTATAGGTGACTCAATAGTGAGTCACACTGATGTCCCACTCACTAGGTTGAATAAGGAGAAGATAACACTCAGCGGTCTATCAGGTGCCAGAATCCGACACATAACACATGCACCACTCAGGTCACTCCACAACAAGTACAATTATGACTCTGTCACTGTCCACGTGGGTGTGAATGACCTGAAGCACACCTCCCTGAACTACATGAAAAGAGACATGGAGAAGCTCTCAGATTTTGTGGCTTAGGCAGGTATGACCCTAGCCCTGAGCAGCATCCTACTGTTGCCCAGAATGATACCGCAGTACAAGCAGAAAATGATTGACATCAACAATTGGCTAAGTTTCTGATGTCATTCTAAGGGATCCAGTATCTGTCTGTTTGGGATGACATAATTGACAGACCTCAATGCTTTGATAGAGATGGCCTGCATCTGTCACCCCTGGGTTTCCAGATACTGGTTAAGGCTCTTGCCACCCCTAGGCAATATTCCAAAGACCAAATTACTACCATAATAGCTATAAATAAATCCATTCTGAGGGTCATGCTGTTCAACGCTATAAGTCTAAATCTCAAGATGCACTTGTTTGACGCACTCCTCAAAATGGAGAACATCAAAATTTGTGCTGCACCAGAAACCTAGTTTAAAGCAGCAGAAAGCACCCCCTGTACTACTAGGCTATAACTCATTCCACACCTTTCGGCCCAGAACATGGACCAAAGTGCCAAAGGTGCTAGTGTCTACATATTCATAAAGGATATGCAAACCTCCAGACTAGTAGCCCAGCATAACACATCTGAGATAGTTCAGGTACAACTAACATTGGGTAAGACAGCAATTCAGGTCATAGCCTGCTATAGGCCCCTAACCATGTCCCAAATGTCCCAAGACTCTCACTCCACATTCCTAAGCACCCTGGAAACAATTAGGGTCTAAACAAATACTCTCATAGTAGGTGACTTTAACTCCCCCTCTATCAACTGGGAAAACTATTCATACACCGGTACACTGAACCAACTCTTCTTGGAATTCATCAATTCCAAATCCCTGGACCAGCTCATTCTTACCACCACTAGAGGAAGCAACATCCTTGATCTGGTTATTACTAACATGGGCAACCATTGCTCTACACCAATAGTCATTTCCTCCCTGGTTAAATCCGACCACAAACTAATCACCATGGAAATCCACATCTCGCCCACACCCCCCACAAAGGTAACCACCGTGATAACCTTCTCCAAAGCTGACTTTGGGCTCCTAAAAACAGAGGTGGCTAACTTCATGGCACCCATGTCGATGGAAAATAGATGCATGACTGCCGAATCATTCACCAATGCACTGAATGAACACATACATAAATGCATGAAACTAGCCATACCCAACAGAACCAAGACGCTCTCCTCCAAAAAAAGGAAGCCAATCTGGTGGCCCCTGCCATTAATAAATTCTACAACAGAAGGAAGAAACTGTTGCAGAAAATGGTGAGGTCCCAAGACTGGAAAGTCTCCCCTATTATCCTAAAGAAAAGTTGAGATCCCTCATCAAAACCTCTAAAGCCAGCAATGAAGGCAAAATTAAGGCAGACACTAAAAACAACCACAAAGCCTTCTATAGTTATATCAAGGATCTCCACAGCAATACCCAGGTTTGCTCTGAGTTACTGCACAATGGTACCTCATTTACTGAGCCAATAGACATTACCAACATACTGGCCAACAGATTTAGTGCCAGCTTTACCCCCCCTCTTCCCCCCTAAAGGACCAATCACAATACCAGAGGAATGCCAGGCACCCAGCATTACTGCAGCACAGGTTAAAGCTGCATTGCCCAAGGCCAAGAATACAGCTTCCATGGGACCCAACAATATCCCTGGATGTGTTCAACGTGAGCTACAAAGTGAACTGGCACTACATCTGTGTGTCCTGTTCAATTGCAGCCTCACCTCAGGCATTGCCCTTACCGAATGACACACTGCTACAGGCATCCCTATCCATAAAGGGGAGTGACTAGAGACCCTAGGAATTATCACCCCATTAGTCTGATGAGTCTGATATGTAAGGCTATGGAGAGCATCATCATGGACCTAATTAACAAAGATATAGGGAATCTCCAAACTCTAGATCCCACGCAATATGGTTTTGTGAAAGGTAGCTCATGCCTGCTCAACCTGGTTAACTTCTTTGAGTCAGTCACCAGAGCTGTGGATGAGGACAAGGCAGTTCATACAGCTGGCCAAGGCCTTTGATACCATTCCCTACTCAAGAATTATTGATAAACACACCAAACTAGGCATCATCCCTATATCACTAGGCGGGTTGCAAATTGACTCACAGATAGAACCCACAGTATGAAAGTAGCGGACTCCAAGTCAGAGTGCCGACCAGTCACAAGTGGAGTCCCACAGGGATCGGTCCTGGCTCCTCTCCTGTTTGGTATCTACTTCTCAGAAAACCAAGCCAACATAGAGGGACATTGGCTGACCAAGTTCACAGATGACTGCAAGCTGGAAGCCATTATAAACTCCTCAAATGATGTAAACAAAATACAGAAAGAAAGGCCTCACTGAGACCAATGACTGGTGTCGAAACCATGGGCTTAAGCTTAATGCCAAAAGATGCATCAGCATCGCCTTTGGGAAAAACTCAGTTCCCACTAATTACCACATCGATGGGAGCCCACTGAACACCGAAGGTGTTATAAGATATCTAGGGACACAGGTTGACAGCACCCTCTCCTTCCACCACCACATTGCTACTGTGGTCAGAAAGTCCTTCTATGTAGCACATCTCATTACCAAGGGTTTTGCATCCAGGAAGAAAGAGGTCATCATCTCTCTCTACTCTTCCCTCATTAGGCCAGTCATCGAGTATGATGCCCCATTTGGCATGTACCTCACTAGACACATGCAACAGCTGGAAAGGCCACAAAAGTACATCATGAAGGGGATCCTAGGCTTTAAATACATGTCCTACATGGACAGATTCAAAAAAACTCAAGCTATTCTCTGTCTCATATCATATACTAAGAGGTGATCTCTACTTGACTTACAAAGCCATGTCTGACTCAGCTCTGTTAGAAATGCTACATCTAAAGAAATCAATTTCCCTCCACACCACACACTCCAGAGACCTCAACCTCATTACCACAATCAACAGAACATGCTGGAGGGACAGGTTCATAACCCAGACACTGCCCCTGGTCTGGAATAGACTTCCCATACATGTCAAGAAGAGCACCTCACTGGCCCTCTTCAAGAGAAATGTTGATGAGTGGATGGGAAATAGAAAGTTCACCTTGGCTCTACTTGATAGAGGCACTGGGAACTAACATCAGGTGGCACGATGCCAGGGTAGTTCTATGGGCTAGGCTTGAAAAGGGTCCAGGGCCATTAGTCTAGTACACATCCATATGAACCTATAACAAATCCAGTGAAAATTTCACCCAGAGGAAACTACACAAAACCCACATATTCTAAGGGATCTCAAACTCCTTATCGTCACAAAAGAAAATTTGCTAAAGTTACTTTCTAAAACAAAAAAATGCATCCTCCAAGGGACCTGATGATATACCAATATGCCAGCTGAAATGCATTAAACATGCTCTGTTCAACCTCTAGATATTTAACCTGAGCTTAGTCATTGGCTTTACCCCCTGAGGCAAAGCCAGATCTTGGACAAAATGGGTCTTTGACAGGGTAATGGCTCAGGGCTCCCCCACATCCCCAATTCCTCCAGCATCCCTGTCCAGCAGCCATTCCAGAGTCCTATTACTTGCCTCCCCCCATTACCATAAAACACTGCCAAACCTGTCAGTGTATATATTATTTTCTACTTTACTTCTACAGTGGTTACAGATATTCGTATTTAATTTAAAACATTTATTTCAAATTTTATAGCACAAACACTGACAGCCATTTGCTAAAGCGAACAGTACAGTCTCATAATGAAAACAGGCTTAGCATGAGCAACAGTAAACTTCTCTTTCCTTGAAACTCACATTTATCGAAACTGCATTCAAACCACATTTATAGAAAATGCATCTGTCCAGTGGTGGATTAAGTGCACCTTTGGGCTCTTTTCAAACCATGGGCCCACTGCACACATTTTTAGGGCCATGTTTAATGCATGCATTGTTTGAGTCCCCCTTAATGATTGCATTCAGTTATATTTGTTTAATATTGCACTACTTGTTAGAGTGAGTTTTAAATTTGTAGTTTTGAACATTTGTCCAATAAGCAGTGAAACAAAACATATGAACCAATAATGAAAAGGCTTTCCATTTCAGAACATTTCAATCATAAAAGGCCACTCAAACTGCTGTCGCCATAACCCACCAATAACAGTTAATATGCACAATCTCTGCAGAAGTAAGTCATCTGAATAGTTCCACATTAAAGGTATCTGTAACTAATGAAGAAGTTGCTGCTGGCAAACAACTTTGCATTTCAGTGCTTCTTCTACAAATTCAGTGCCTGCTAGCCTTGAAGCACAAACTGCCTATACACTCCATTAAAAAATAATGGCAAGGTGCAGATATGCAATATGGAAATGAATAAGGTCATAGCTATGTAGGCATCCCATCCAAAGGAGGACATGCTCAGGAGTGCAGAACCTCCCACCCAACCACACGCTGCACAGTCGTTTCAGCAATCACTCTACCTAGTGTGCGAAGAGAACCCAGAATCTTTAGCACCAATGGCAAGCATGTTACTGATTGCACCACTGACACTGACCTGCGCTGCTAAACCTCTGTGACTGACATTGACAGACTGCAATTCTCGGTGATTCACAAGAACAAAGAAAAAAAAAAGGATCAAATGGCATTTGGTGTGGCTGTTTAAGGCACTTGCTTGCCAAAAATCAATGCTCAGTGTTTGACTCTGAGCAAAGTCACTTAACTAGACATCTCTCCTGATTGGGGTATTTCACACACATGTGCACACAGTCTTAGGTTGAACTTAAATCAAACTGCACTTGCTGTTGGAGTATCTGTTTCTCCCACATGGGACATCTGCTCTGATTCCTCCATACCAAAATCGTCTGCAATAGATAACTGCTCATAGTCAAAATCTCCCATTCTGGACATCTTCTGCATTATCCCCAGATTTACATTACTCTGAGGTTTGCTGAAGTCACCCATTAGTGTTTACTGAAGTCTTCCAACTTGCTTAATTTATGGAAGATTTTATTTTTTTTATTGGACTCCCTCAAAGCCAACACTGCCCCCGCCAGCCAACATGGGCCCCAGGCAGCTGTCTAGGTCACCTAGTCATAGGCGCTGGAGCCATAGAGCAAGAGGGGAGGGACACCCCCCATGCACTTTTGCAGCAGATCCAGCAACTACATGGCCCGTCTGATCTTTGTTTTTTTAAGTTTTTGCGGCTGGAGCTGACATCATCATGTACACAATGACATAAGCTCCCTCAAGGATTCCAGCCTGTGTGATTACATCAGCTACCTCTACCAGCCTGTCAGAATTGAGCTGAAGGAGCTCACGTATTTCCGATTCTGGCTCGGCTGGCCAGCTCAAATGCGAGCGGGAGGGATTTACTAGCTGCTGCAGGAATTAACAGGGCGACGCAGATAAGTGCTGCAGGGATTCAGGATGAAATGAAGAACGTGTTTCGGGAGCAACATGGATGAGTGTGCAGGGATTCAGGGTGAAATGAAGAGTGCTGCAGGGAGAAATGAAGAGAATATAGGGCAATTTCTGTTGGTGGGGAATGAAGTAAGGTAAGAGAGAGTGTGTGTGTGAAAATGCCCCCCTTCAATACACCTGGTGGCTAGAGGCTCAAACCCTGTACCTTAAGTATAGGGTGAGGCTCAAATCCTGTTCCTTCAGTATAGGGTAAAAAGAGGCTAAACTCCCTAGCCACCACCACTTGTCAGCTTTGCCTAGGTTTCTTTGTGCTAAGAGTTGAGAGCTATAGTGAGAACTGAATTTGTATTCCCCCAGGTTTCTTTGTGCTAAGAGTTGAGAGCTATAATGAGAACTGAATTTGTATTCTTCCAGGTTTCTTTGTGCTAAGAGTTGAGAGCTATAGTTAGAACTAAATTTGTATTCCATTTTTTTTTGTGCTAAGAGTTGAGAGCTGTGGTGAGAAGTGACAAATGAATTCACTAAATGATAGCCAGTAAGTTTCAGTCTTCCTATTTTTCAGGAAGTTGCTGATTTAGCCTTGCGGTATGCTACTCTGACTGCAGTACATAGAGTCCTGGGTTCAAGACTTACTAGTGAAATGCATGGTGGTAACACAACATTTTATTCTAGCAACTTTACAAAATTATACAAGCACTGTTTAAAATGTGTCCCTGGTTTTTGAATTTTTGCCCCCCCCCAAAAAAAATGAAATTGAAAATAAGTGCGAGAAATTGTGCAAAATGCCTATGGCTTACACTGCTGTTATTTTATTTATAGTGTGGATGTGGAAGCAGATTTTTATGTTGGAAATGTTCTGAATTGGGCAGTTTTGTCATTATTGGTTCATACATTTTGTTTCATTGCTTACTAGAAGACTGTTTCAAACTACAAATTTAAAACACATTTGAACGAGTGGTGTTGTATTATACAAGGAAAACTATTTAATACAATCAGGTTAATACAATCAAGAAGGTGAGTCAAAGAATGTATACATGTATGCTTGCTCACAGGATGCAGGAGACCAAAATAGGGGAAGGGACCAGTCACCAATGGTGCCCCCCAGAGTTCAGTGCTGAGATTTTTTTCTGTTTGGCATATACATCTCAAAAGTAAAAGGAAATATAAAAGGGCTTTGGCCAACTAAGTTTGAGATGACTGCAAGCTAGGAGCAGTTATTGAATCCCCAAATGATTTAACCATCATGCAGGAAGGTTTGTCCCAAACAATAACTGGTGCCAGAATCATGAATTGAAGCTAAACTCCAAGAAGTACATTATCATATCCATTGGGAAGTCATCTACTCCAGGGAGCTGCCAAATTGACAATGCCCCCTGAGAATAGACTCAACCTAATACTTGGTGGTGATATTCACCTCAACCCTGGCCCACCCACTTCAGATACACATACCCCCTCTACTTGCAATCTAAGCTACAAACCTACAATTAATAGGCCAACTAACTATCTCCTAGCCTGTCATCTCAATATTATAAGCATTAATCACAAGGTATATGAATTGCATGCACTTCTGGATGTCCACTTCCCTGAGATTCTCTGTTTATCTGAAACCTGGTTAAAACCTAACACTAAAGACAATGAAGTGTTACCACCTCAGTACAACATATACAGGCTGGATCGTGGTTCAAGGAAGGGGGTGGTGTAGCTGTACTCTATAAATCTGAGTTAAATGTCACTATAGATGCAATACAACCACCTCAGATTAATAACTCAGAGATTCTTGCCACCAAATTGCAACTTAATAAAAATAAATGCATTAATATCATCTGCATGTACATTCCCCCAGGTGACAATATATCTACACTTGAAGATATCCTGCACTGGCTATAATGTCACTACCCCCAAAAAACCCTACTACTTGGAGACTTTAACATAGATTGGGGCACCTGTTCCTTAGAATCCCCAACCACCCATATTAACCTGCATGCATTTACACAAATCATATCCACCCCTACAAGGATAGGTAAACCCAACCAAAAAGAAAGCATACTTGACTGGGTACTCATAAACAGTAACCCCAACTGTACACCTCTGGTACTCTCCTTGATGGCCTAAGCGATCACCTTCTCACATATGTAATTAAGCACAAAACCATTAATTCCTAACAACCCTTACTCAGAAAGGTTAGAAACAATAAATACTTTGACCCTGCCAAATTCCAACAAGAACTAAACTCATGTAATTGGTCTAGTCTAAGACACCTGCCCTTAGAGGAAGCAGTAGCATACTTTAACAACAAATTCCTTGAGATCCTTGATTTGCATGCACCTGTTCGTTCAAAGAGAACCAAGACAAAAACTGTGCCAATTGACGCAAAACTCAAAATTACCCTTAGAAACAAAGCATGGGCTTTATGGTGTTCTTCTCAAGACCCTCAAGATCACATTAAATACAGGCAATCCAGGAACGAAACCAAAAAACTATTTTACAAGACAAAAAAACAATACTACTATAATTTGCAGACAGTAAATCAAAATAAACATCAGAAGTTTTGGGCAGGTTTAAATAATCTACTACATCCTGGACAAACTTTAACCCCAATCCCTGCTGCTACTATTGATAAAACCCCTGAAGATGTTTCTGACAGTTTTAACCGATTCTTTACTGGGACAATTCAAGCCCTAGCTAGCCAACTACCTCCTAGCTCCCCTGGTCCTGCAAGTAGCACCCCTAGAAACCTACTCACATTCAGCTTCCAACCAGTCACCACTTCACTTATCCGTACCTTTATCAAGAAATTAAAACCTACTACACTTTCTGCTGATCAACTCCCTGCCGAGTACCTACAAAAATCAGCTGATTCTATTGCTTACCTCGTCTCAATACTCAATCAAACCATAGTAGAAGCTAAAATTCCCACCATCTGGAAAATATCATATGTAATCCCACTTCACAAAGGAGGCAGCTCTACTGAATTCTCCAATTATAGGCCAATAGCTGTACTCTCTCCACTTGCAAAGATTATGGAAAAATGTATTCATAGACAACTCATGCACCACCTAATCCAGAATCACCTTATGGCAGACATTCAGCATGGCTTCCGTCCTCATCACAGCACTACTTCAGCCCTCCTAGCCTTTCCAACACCATAAAACATAATCGGAACAATAATTATATATCCTCAGCCCTTTTCTTGGATCTTTCCAAGGCATTCGATATGGTTGATCACCAACTTTTAATCCACACCCTGCAAACATTCTGTCTAGATACTGGAGCCCTTCAATGGTTTCAATCCTACCTGAATGGTCGACAGCAGGCTGTCCTCTGGCAGAACAAACTCTCTAACCTTCTACCTAACACCCTTGGAGTACCACAAGGCTCTATACTAGGGCCCTTGCTGTTCTCCATCTTAATTAATGACCTTTATACTGTCATCCCAAAAGTCAGCTGTATCCAATATGCTGATGACTCTACTCTGATTTGCTCAGCCACAGCTCCAGTAGAGTTATGGTCAGCTACCCAGACCACCTTTAATACAACAGAAAACTGGCTTTCTGAATGTCGTCTGATCCTAAATCCCAAAAAAACTAAAATGCTGTTATTTTCACCAACACGTAGGTTTACCGCTTTCACCTTTACCATAAATTTAAATGATGGCACAATAATCTCCCCTGACCCCCCTACAAAACTATTAGGTGTCATCATAGACAATAATCTAAAATTTGACCTACATGTTAACCAAACTATCAAAAACGTCAATAAAAAACTAGGGTCACTTTACAGAATAAAAGCCTCCCTAACCCTTCCAGCTAAAATTGCCATAGATCGCTCTCACTTTCTTTCAACCCTTCTGTATGCATCCCCTCTACTCTCGAATTTAAACAAGACTGTCCTTAACAAACTCTCAATTTGCTACAACCACATTGCCAGGTTTGCCACTGGGCTGCCTTTTAGGACACATCATTGCATCAATCTAAATCAGCTTGGGTGGCTTGAACTACCTAGCCTAATCCAGTATAACCAACTGATTATGGCCTATACAATCCTCTATAATCCGGACAATACTCCTGCACTTAAAAATATTATCACCACCTATAACAATCCTAGACCGCTTCGATCCTCTAACAAACTACTAATTCAGACTAGCAAAATTAATAACACAGCCGGTGAGTCTCTCTTTGCAAACTCTGTAAGTAGATCCTGGAACTCTCTTCCAGCTGATATTACCTTACTTTCCACCTTAAGTCAATTTAAAACTAGACTCAAACAACATTTGTCACTTAACTGGCTATGTCAATGTATATTTTTTGAAAAAAAAAAGGGAAAAAAATCTGTTGGAAGCAGGTAACTTTTTGTAGTGTAATAAAGACTTACTAACGTTTTAAGTTACTTCTCCTTCCTCTATTCCTTAACTCAGCCAAACAGTTATAGTTACAGAGATGCAATCTTTAAAAGTGCCTAAACATTCCTACCCCCCTCCCCCCAAAAAAGAATATAATATTGTGAGCCTTTTTCTCTTTCTCTTCTCAATATTTAATGTAAATAATCTCCAGAAATGTGATAGGTCAAAGGGTTTTGCAGCATGAAAGACATAGGGGTGGCCGGGGGGAGACATTAGACAGCAGTGATTATTTCTATATATTAAGTTAATAGATCACTGTATATTATATCTAGGTATAGTTCTTGAATTAGAAGAAATATGAAATTCTAATTTTTTGGCATTATTGATTGATTTTCAGGATCTGTGACATAGATGGGCCAAGCTCAAAACTTCTGAAGAAAGCCAATAGCACTAGATGACATCAGGTAATCTTTATAAATATTACTCTAATCCATTTATCCAGTTAGCAGAGAAACCATTTTTTACATCATGATGTATTTTCTGAACAATAAGGAGGATGAAACATTAATAGATGGCATTATTACTGATTGAGTGTAATCACGTGAGTTACTAGGGAATGGGAAAATAAGGGACAACATCAGAAACATTTAATAAACTCTGTAACATGCAAGAGGTCGCATAGTGTGTGTGTGTGTGTGTGTGTGTGTGTGTGTGTGTGCGTGTGTGTGTGTGTGTGTGTGTGTGTGTGTGTGCGTGTGTGCGTGTGTGTGTGTGTGTGTGTGTGTGTGTGTGTGTGTGTGTGTGTGTGTGTGTGTGTGTATTTGTATTTGGATGTGTTTATTTGAATGGGGGACTCAATGTATGATTGGGGTGCTTGAGGTTCCATGATGTGTTGGCCACCAGCATTAATTACCGCAAGATCAGCAGAAAAGGTCCTGTTAACACCTTCTGTAATCTCTGAGAACCATGGCTTTTGCTGTAGCAGGCAACTGAGTAAATGTCAGCAAAATCCTACAAGGACAGCTAAACTTTATTTGGGGTTAATTGATGGCAGGTGTGTACCCAAAATGCTGTAATTAAATCAAAAGGTGCTTCAGCAAAGTATAAGTTTAAGGGCGTGCATACTTATGCAACCAGCTTATTGTACGTTTTTTATTTTTTGTATTTTTCCCCTAACAGATTTGTTTGTTTTTAATTGAATTGTAGAGGTTATAGGTCACATTAAAGGTGGGAAAAGTTTTGAAATTATTTATTGTGGTCTCATTTTTTTATATTACATTTTAACAGTGGTGTGTACACTTGTTATACCCACTATATATATGGGTCGGCTTTGTTTAGTTGAATCTCATTTCAGTGAAATTCATTTCACCCTGCCCACATCGCTGAAAACACAAATTACTAAAAACTCATTTCACTGAACTGAACTTAGTATATATGGCACTGTGTAGAGTACTGTAAGTCAAGTAAAAGGTATATGCCCTTTTCCCCACTGTAGTGCGATCCTGGAGTTAGTATATATTGTTGGGGGTGGGGGGGCATAGCCCCCCATCTTGTTTGTTTTATAATGTATTTTACCAAAAATTTCAAAACAATACATTTTAAACAATAGACATGCATAGTTACAACATCAGTGACTTACTCACTCTCCAAGACAATATGTACTCGAACCAAGTGAGGGTCTATTCCCTTACATCCCCCCAATGTGAGGGGCTGTCCCCCATACCCCCTAACTATATATATATATATATATATATATATATATATATATATATATAGCGATATTGCAGCGGTAGCGTTCTTGCCTCACAGCAAGAGGTTCTCCCGTTTAATTCTCAGCTGGAGCACCATCTGTGTGGAGTCTGCATGTTTTCCCCACGGTCGAGTGTCATTCAAAAGACATGTGTAGAATGGGCGTGCCTTCGTTGAAGGTTGGGCGTCGAGCTGGCACCTCGGCACCCGTAAAAAATCTACTGCCAATCAGTGGACCTGAGTTCCACTGTGGGGAACCCTAACCGGGAAAAGCTGAAAGAAGAATAACATATCTATGGGTCTAGAACTGATGCACGGATGGCCTTTTCACTGAATCCTAAACAGTCAGGCATACTTCTGCGAAAGTACTTTTCAGCGAAGAAGTATGCCTGTAGGTAGAGGGAATTTTTTCCTTTTCTGCACTGTAGTGTGATCTCGGAGTGAGAATATTAAAGTAGGGGGGGTGTGGGGGCACAGCCCCCCCCACATGGGGGGTGCAGAGGGCTTGCCCCCCTGCATAAATGCGTTTTTATTGTTTTTTTTTTTTTTTTTAAATGTACTTTAGCGAAAGTGCTTTTTCGGTAAAAGCACTTTTGTTAAAGTGTGTTTGATGAAGTTGGATTCGGACTGCTGAAGTTTTGTTCAACAGTCCTAGATCCATAATATATATATATATATATATATATATATATATATATATATATATATATATATATATATATATATATATATATATATATATATATATATATATATATATATATATATATATATATATATATATATATATATACATATATATGTATATATATATATATATATATATATATATATATATATACACATATATACATAGGCTGTGATAATGATAATAGTAAAGAGGCGATGGAAGGACAGGATTCATATATTTTTGTTTTGCAGTAACACATGACTTCATGGTGGCCTGTGCTGATGCATTTTTACCTTTTTTATTTTTGTTGAGAATTATTTTTTTAACAGCTTGTTTAATGGTATTTGTTTAGGGGTTGGAATACACTCTATTTGTGTTTCACGTGTATTTGTATAATATTATTTGCTTTGTATCATTTTTCTATATTGCTCATGTAAAGTGATTATGTACTCAAGGTTACTGTTATTCCCGTTATTTTTGTTTTTGTTCATTTTTATTTAAGAAAATGATGATTAGGGTTTTGGCATGAATCAGTGCTGCTACCATTTTTAATTAATTACAGACAGCTTTTGGTCTGCTTTCATATGCACAGTTCATAGTTAGCTTTGCTCTGTTTCTCATTTTTGCCGGCTACATCTCAAGTGCTCTTTATTTGATTTTAACCTTCCCATATGCATACCTTAGTCATTGTCCACATTTGTTTCCTAGCAGTGAAACAGAGTGTAAAGAGATCTGTCGCACAGCTCAAGGGTCCTGTGTTAAACTTAATATCTGGTGGATAAAATGTAGGATTTCATGACCAGCACTTATTTTATTTTATTTCATTTATGTTTGATGGGGTATTGTAAATTTATGACACAGTTTATTTCTTCTGGAAGTGGCTACTTACATCTTTTGCAGTCAGGAAGTTAAATAATAAAAAAGGAAAGAAGCTACTACCACCATTCATTCCCAACAACTATAATTTGTTTACAAAAAAAACTGATGCACAACTTTGCTTAATACTTCCAGTCAGTTGTGGCTAATAATGGTGACTTCAAAACAAGGGGGGCTGCAAGAGGCAGCTGAATGGGGTAGGGCCAACTGCAATGGGGCAAGCCTAGCCTAGCAGCACTTGGAGGGAATTATATTACAGCTGAACAACACTGAACATACTTAGCATTTTACATAAATAACTGCTCGTTCACTATTGCATAAAAAAGACAATGGTTAAATTATTTTTTTTTACATAAATAGTAGCCAGAGCTCAGAGCTTGTGGTTGATCTTACTTCACCCAAATATATTTTAGTCCAACAAAGCAAAATTACAACAATAAAGAGTAAGGTCAGTCATTTCATTCACAAACAGTCCTCCACCATACACCCCCACCACCTGATTCTCTTCCAACAGTATCTAGTTTAGGGTTATAAAAAGGAGAAAAAACAACACTAGTTATATTAAATTAATTTTTCACAGAAGTATAAGCCAGAGCTCAGAGCTTGTCATCAACTTTCCCTCCTGCACCCAGATACGCTTAGTCCTGCAAAGCCAGAGTTCCAACAACAAAAACATCAGGATCAGTTATTTCATTCAAAAACAGCCATCATATCAACTGCCCATCTTAACTATCTGCTCTGACCCTGCCAGCAATAAAATCACAGTAATCGTGGTTACATTAGTTTAGTTTTGTTGCACAGAAATAGTAGTCATGGTCTATATGCCAGCTCACCTTACCCAAATGAACAGTAATCTTGTAAAGCCAGAATTGCAGTAGTACACAGTAGGGTAAGTCATTTCATTCACACACAGCCCCCATCCCCATTGCCCATCCACAGTATTTGGCTTGACCTTTCAAGGTTCAAAAAACATAAAAAAGGATTACAGCAGTTATATTAATGTTTGTTTTTCACATAAACAGTAGGCAGAATTAAGAGTTTGTGGTTGATCTTACTTCACTCAGTCACACCATAGTTCTGCAATGCCAGAGCTACAGCAGTAAAACATTTGGGCCAGTCACTTCATGCATAAACTGCCATCATATCCACTGCCCACCTAAACTATCTGCTTTGATCCTGTCAGGAATAAAATAACAGTAATGGTGATTGCATTCATTTAGTTTTGTGCACAGATACAGTAGTCAGAGCTTGTATGACAGCTTGCCTTACTCAAATGAACATTAATCTTGCAAAGCCAGAATTACAACAATAAACAACTGAGTGAGGCATTTCATTCATGCAGAGCCCCAAATACCATTGTCCATCCACAGTAATAGTTTGACATTGTGAGGTTAAAAATAAAAATAAAAAATAAGACACTGATTATTTGTTATATTAATCTACTTTTTTTTCAAATACACAATAGCTAGGGCTCAAAGCATGTAGGCAATTTTACTTCAGCCATATGCACATTAGTCTTGCAAAGTCAGAACTACAGCAATACACAGCAGGACCTGTAATTTCATTTGCGCAAAATCCCCATTCAGATTGCCTTCTCACAGTATCTGGTTTGATCCTACCAGGTTAAAAAATGTAAAAAAGAAGATAATGGTTATACTAATTTATTTTTCACATAACAGAAGTCAAGAGCTTGTATTTGATCTTATTTCACACATACACTTCAGTCCTGTGGTTACAGCCACAAAATAACAGGAACAATTTACTGCATCCACAAATAGCCCCCATATCCACTCTTACCTACCTACCTACCTAAAGTGTGTGGTTTGACCCTGCCAGGATTAAAAAAAGAAAAGAAAAGAAAAGAAATGTAGTTACCAAGGCCTATTAAAAAAACTGCCTACTACCTACCCAGTATCTGGTTGACAGTGCTTGGATATTAAAAAGAAAAAATAATCCGCAGACTCCAAAATTCACTGCCTAGCCAATGCCAAAAACATTTCACCACAAAAACAGAAAGCCCCAAAACATACTGCCTAGTGCCTAGTTAGAACCTCACTGACCTGGCTACTCTTGCCAGGGTATTAGGAAAAAAAATCATTCATAAACAGCTCTCCAAATAGCCACTAAAATAATATGCTACTTATGTAAATTGGAACACTTATGATATTTATGTAAATTGGAGCACTTACAGGACTATTTCTGGGAGAAGCCAGCCACTATTATAGTGCTGTATCTCCTTCCACATGCAATATGTCATTTTTAATTGTTTGACCCTCCCAGGGAAAAAAAAAACAGGTAGACATGTAAAAACATAAAACTAGTTCTGCTTAGTTCACAAATTTTTCTTTGTCTTTTTTTTTTTAATTCAGCATCTGAAATAGGGATACTAACCTGAAAAAAAAGAATAGCTCCAGCCTGCAAAAATAAACTGGTGGGCTCCTCTGGTTGTTAGTTTGCACTTTGCACTGCAGTTAGTTAAAACTGCAAGCCAAGAATGCTGAAAAAGAATACTCCAAGTCTTCACTCTTTATCTTCTGCAAAGTAACAGAACAAAACATCCCTGTTGTTTGAGATCCACGCATGTCACTACAATTCTGACTCTCAGCAGCCGCATAATGTATGCACTATGCAGGCAAGCCGTGATCACGTGATAGGCTGCTAACTCTAACAGCCCAGTCCCACATACAAATTGTGCAATGATTTATTTATTGATTAACTTTTTTCTACCAGGAAATTTCCGACTGGGTGGTAGCCCATTTTTAGTGGAGGCCCGGGGAGAAAAGCTCCAATACAGGTCAAGCTAGTTGTTACAGAATTATACAGTGAACAATAATTGGAGATTATAAAATATGAATAAAACTTAAAGAACAAGGGATTTTACAATGAACAAAATTTGAAAGGTTATACAAAAAACACAGAACTATATTAGAAGGTGTTATTAGAACACAGGACTAGAAAGAAGCTAATAAGTGAGTATTTTCGAGAGGAGTTGATGAGAAAGCATTTAATGAAGTACACTTTATGTCCAGAGGCTAGATTTATGTTATTGTGACATAAATTAGATAGGGATGAAATAGAGGATAGAGCTATGAGGAGAGTTAATCCTGCAACGAGTAAAGTATAGGTTTGCAGTTTGATCCTGTATTTCTAGGTTTGTAGAAAGGGGTAACAGGCAAGGAGGGGATGGAAGGCAGCCAGAGAATTAGAGTGAGTAAGAAAAAGAGGCGTGGAGGGACCATAGATTTTAGGGGAAGAAAGCTGAATATGAAGGAAGTAACAGGAGGGAGTGAGGAGGAGAGGGAGATATTAGTTAGGATAATGAGGGTATACATAGAGTGGGTAAGCTAGCTGATTGTGAAAACAGCACAGATTTTTTTCTTGTTTTAATTAAAGTTCTACATCAGAACTCAAGCTGTGCACATGGATACTCAAGTTTTAAGTTCCATGGCACAGATGGAATGTAGCTGCCATGTTACGACTTGCTGAACTAAAATTTTTATTTTTACAATAAATAAATATATATTTTACTTTAATTTTTTTTTTTGGGGGGGGGGGGATTGCATCCCACTATTACAAGCCACCCTTGCTGCCAGTTTCTATGATTCTCCTCTTATGATGGTGTTTTCTTTTCCAAAGACTCCACTACCCTATCAGCACATCCTCAAAAAAACTTAATATTATTACAGTACAAGAAACAGTTTTGTATTTTATCCTGTCTTTTATATCTTGTACTAGGCACTTCCTCTCTTCCATATTTCATCTTTGCCTTCCCTGATAATTATTATGAAACAGTTGTCATTTGAAATCCTGTAACTCATATCATATTTTTTTCTTTTTGTTTTCTCTTATATTCTATGCATCTCTTTCTTTCTCTCTGTCTTTGCCTTTCTTTCTCTCTCTCTCTCTCTCACCTCTTTAATATTTCCTTACAATACCTCACAACCCCATGCAGTGTAAAAGGACATCATTACTTCATTTTGTAATTCCGTTTTCCTTACTTTTATTGTCAACCTGATTGTTCTAATTCTTGATTTTCCTAAGGTACAATGTTTTACCTCATTTCTAATACCTTCTGTACTTCCTTAAGTTTGTAGTTACTTGGTAGGTTATTGATCTGTAGGGATCTTCATAAGACTAGCCTTACATGTTCATGGTAGTATTTTACCCTTATATTTTGTGTATATATGAATAACACAGACCCTGACAGAACAATGATATGTTGACATATTTATTTGTTGCCACAATCCAGCATGGAGGGGGGGTGAATTTCTCCTTTCCCATCTAGTCAAACTATGCTTGAAAAGAGTAACAGAAGTACTTTGCCTTATGTGGCATTTAAGACAGTTCCATCCAAACCATGCAGTATTCTCTATATTTACATACCTCTCTCTCCGGCATGTCCTGTTTATGTTGCAAAGGTAACTGAGATCCTTGATCAGGTATTTATGCTACCATTGGACTTGCAAATGTGTAGTAGATATGACTTGTTTGCTGAGGCTCAGTAGTGAAGCAAATGTCAACTTGTAGTAGCCTTTATCAAACCGGGAAGACGGACTAAGCTTTGAGATGATCTGCATAGTAATTATGATTAATTAACCCCCTCATTTTTTAGTGAGAAATTTTTGTGGTAATTCCAGATGTGGCAAGTCTTTGGAAAAATACATATGAAAAGGGTCATTATATACAATAATTGGTCTGAGAGCCAAGTTCAGTGGACATCCCCTGGACCTGGATGTATGAAGTGTGCAATGAAAAAAACAAAACAAACAAAAAAACTTCCTTATGATAGTATATACATGATGATCAGAGACAGCTCATTGTTGACCTAGGTTCAGAGATCCTTGAAAATGGGATCAACTTTCAAAGGTATGTTGTAAATGTATCAGTTAGAAGCAGTGGGGGCTGGTAACTTCAAATCAAAGGGAGGCTGCAGGAGACTGCTGAATGGGTGGGCCAATGGGAAGGGGTGTGTCCAACTAGAAAGGGGTGTAGTTATGCTCAAAACTGCAAAACAAATGGAACTTTAATTAAATATACTGCCCTGGGTGCCAAACCATCATTATGAGAGTCCAATTAAGACAAAATGAAGTGGAGAAGAAAAAAAAATATTTCAATGCATTGGCTACATGACAGCTTACTTAATATCTTGATGGGAACAAAAAGGTTGTGAGGCATGACAAAATAAATTACTTGTTAAATACTTTACTGGAATGCCAGTCAAATCAAGTATAAAAGAACAAGCAACACTCAACTCAAACTACTTCTCCTTGCACTGCAGTTCTAATTATAATTTATATTCAGATTTGTAAAAGTACAAATTAACATGCTGAAAGTAGCAATACTCCCACTTGTAAAAATGTTTCTTATCCAAAAAAGACCTGCTGCCTGCCAGCAACTATCTACTTTGATCAAAGTAAAAAATGAGCAGCAAACAAGAAACAAGCTCAAGATAAATTGCTTAAAGGATTACTGCACATGTTATGGACCACACATGATAGACTGGCATTCTGTTTAGACTACGGGTAAATCCTGGAAAGATGACTGTAAGTCTCCAACAAATGTAATAAGTTTCTGAAAATACTGTAATCCTGTCCTTTATTACAAATACTGTCATATGCATATCAATACCTAAGGCTTATACGTTATCTAGTTATGTAAATATTCTCTGCATGGCAACAACAAAAGGCTTTCAATGTTGATAATTCTTTAACAGTATGCTTATTAAAGCTTACTTGCATCTTACAATCTCAGACAAGCTTACCTGATGGTCATTAAAGCATTGCTACTTAAACACAGAGCAAAAGGCACTGCAACAACATGCATTTTCTGAATAATAGGAAGCATAAATCAACAATATAAAAATATGACAGAAATCCAGAACGTTCTGCAAAATCAAGGTCAGATGAAAAGCCACTTTAGTACTTGTGTCTACCTTGGATGGGGGGATACTATGCACACTTGCACTGCATAACTGCTTCTTGCCTTACTTGGACACATCCAGAGTCACTACATGGGGGAGTGGGGTACAACAAGTATGTCACAATTTGAAATGTCTCCAGCTGATGGTGATGACCCTGACACTTTTGTTAAACCTCTGAACCTCAGAGCAAGAAATCTGGAAAAAGCCAAAAACAGAAGTGGGACAAAGCCCCAAAAATAAGGACAATTTTTAAATATTGCTCTTAGAAACGTAAAAAGATAATAGAATAGTAGGTCTTGCATTAGTATGAATTTTCTGAAGGGTATGAAATCTGAAACTCAAGTGTCTGTCATTATTTTCTAACTTCAGACTTTAATGATTTGCCACTAATTTGCCAGAAAAACACAATTTTATGAAAAACAGACCAGAAATGTGATGCAAAAATATAAAATAACCACACAATACAGCTAGGAACCTTTTAAAGAAGGGACACTTTTATAATATTAGTACTGTTAAGTTGAGTAGCTGACAAAATAAGAGAATTGACATGCATTTCTGTAATAAAAGTAATCTAATTCTGACCATTACAATTACTTATTAATTGTAAACTCTCCACATTTCTTCCAAAATTGCCTTTTTGCAGAGGGATTGTTAGGGGGAGAGCAACATTTTGAACCAAAATCGGGAACAGTTGAGAGGTTTGGATATACCTAATTCTATAAAGCAATTTATTTGCACATACATCTCAATCTCTTAACGCAGGGAATCTGGACAAGGCTAAATACACTGGGGGAACAAACAGTACTAAAAATTGCTGTTGTATAAACTTAGACAGTTGATAGAATAACAGGTCTTGCTTTAGCATGCATTTTCTGAAGGGTATGAAGTCTGAAACTCAATGTCTGCCATTATTTAGTGGCTTCATTCTTAAATGAATTACCAGAAAACCACAAATTTTATGAGGAACAAACCAAAAATAAGAAGCAAAAATCTATTCATCATGCAAAAATCTGGACAATTGAGAGGTATAGCTCAGCCAGGAAAACTGTGCGGCAGAAATCCTAAAAGACGACTTAGCTCCCTAGGTGTGGAAAATAAGTACTCGCCCCCCCCAAAAAAAAAAAACATGAAGATCTAAGAGAAGTGATTGCTTCAATCTAGATTCATCACTTTCAGTAGCATTCAGACTCAATCAGTAAAAATATTCAGTAACAAAACAAGTTTGTGCTTGTAGACAGTTAATTTAACTGGTTCCTAATCGAACACATCCAACCAAGAACTGGGAGAGGCAGTACCTGAGCTGATCAGATAATCAATAAACACAATCCTGATTGTATTAATATATTCCTTGTATAATACAGTAAAGTTGTTAGAGGGCATTTTAAATTTATTGTTTTGAATATTTTTTCAGTAAACGAAACAAAATGCATGCATGCATAATGACAAAACTTCTTAATTCAGAACATAGGTTCTTAGGTTCATAGGCAAGTACTAGGCTATCTGCCCATGGGCATTTATAAGCCTAGGCGAGCAAAACAGAATTCCTACTATGAAATGAAAAGGAATATGCCAAAGAAAACACTAACGTTGAGAAAGTCCTTTAATGATAACAGCAAAGCTTTCGGGACTAAACCCTTCTTCAATACTACAAACATTTCATGAATCAAAGCAATTAAATTTAAAAAGGAGCCAGAACCATAACATCATTGCAGCCAGCCAACCATGTGATGAAAACACTTAATAGACAAAATTGAAATAAATAGTTAATTAAAACAACAATGCATAGATAAAATCACAATGCATAAATAAAATCCAAACTTTAAAATTTGGTATGTTGTAACCTTACTAAAATTGGTTTTAGAGTTATAGCTGTGTTACAACCAGGTGAATGGTCAGCAGCAAAATGCAAAATCCATTCATATTCCTTAATTTCTAGGAAGTTGTTAACATCACCACCTCTCATAGATGCATACACCATATCTATCACCCTGAATTTAAATCTATGGGTATCCCCATTGGTACTAATGTGCTTATATAATGCATTATTTTCATTCTTTCTCCTAATATCGGATTTATGTTCAATAATGCGCTCTTTAAGTTTTCTAGTAGTCTTGCCTACATAAAAAACAAGAACATTGGGTGCAGGTAGCTAGATAAACCACATTAGAGCTAACACAATTGGTTGTAAGCTTAAAGGTATATTCATTTCTTGTAGAAGGATGAATACATTTCTCACTTCCTTTACCATAGATATCAGTACAACATGTACAGTTCAAACAACTGAACGTACCAATTCTTGTATTAACTGGAGGAATTTGTCTACCAGTAAAATCTTTATAGCATAGCTTATTTTTCAAAGTTCTCATATTCCTATATGAGAAATAGGGGCGGGCACCTAGTAAATTACTTACTTCTGGAGATGCCATCAAAGCAACCCAATTTCTCTCTAAAATATCTTTAATAAACATGGTTTTAGTATTGAATGTTGTTACATATCTAACCTTAACTGTGTCTTCTCTAGTTTTACCCAGATTTATGGTAGAGCCATTTTCCATTCTAAAAATCAGTTTAAGGGTCGTGTCCCTATCCCTCATAGTTTTGTTCCTTAATTCTGAAACCAAGATTGGGTCATAACCACAATTCAAAAAATCAGTTTGCATTTCATCAAGTTGTTTCAAAGAGGTAGAATTGTCAGTGTTAAGCCTACTAGCTCTATTGAACCGTGCCATTATTATCCCCTTAAAAACATGGGGTGCATGCCTATAACTCTTGTGTATATACCTACTGGCATGCACATCCTTTTTGCCTATGCTGGTATTAATGGTACCATCTTTCAACTCTATAAATAAATCTAAAAATACAACCTTACTTTCTGAATATTCCATCTAAAACTTTAAAAAAACTAGTCGTACTATTTAGGTAATTAATATAATGGCAAAGTTCATCTGTTTTCCCTTCCAAATAAGGAAGCAGTCATCCACAAAGCACGGATAGAAACAAACATTGTGGTTTAAAATATTATAATCACTACAAATATATTTTGTTTCTCATTGGTGAAGAACTAAGTTAGCATAGGTATTAGCGACAGGCGTACCCATCGCTACACCAGTTAACTGTAAATAGAATTGGTTATTAAACAAAAGAAACATTAGTAGTTAAAACCAATTCCAATAAACAACAAATATTTTCCACTTGTTTAGTTGGTAAAGAACCTTGCCCAGTCAATAATTCTCTAATTGATTCAATCCCATAGCTATTAGGGATGACTGTAAATAAAGATGAAATATCTAGAGTCACAAACAAATAATCACCTTGATGCAGTTCAAGTAACATGTAGGTTATGGTACCATGTTCTTAATTTAATAATAAAATCTGTGGTATCTTTCAAAACATTATTGCAGCTTGCTAAATAATGGTGCAGTTGTTTTTGAAAATATATAGAGACAGGCTCAGTTATCCAACCATTGCCAGAAACTATAGGTCTCATGGGGGGGTTGCTCTAGGGATTTATGTATATTTGGAAGACCATAAAGTTGCGGAATAACTGGGCAAGGACTGTAAAAAAATGAAAAAGATCAAGACCAATGTCTCCATCGATCTGTAATTCATAAATCAATATATTAACATTACTTATATAATTTTTAACATCCATTGCTGTAATACATTTAAAGGTATTCCTATCTTCTAATAAAAGTAACATGGATTCCACATATTTATTACGGTTCATAATCACCACTGAGCCCCCCTTATCTGCTTGTTTAATTACAATATTATGGTCCGCTTCCAACATTCTTAAAGCTAAAAATTCATCATAACTTAAATTATAAAATTTATTTTTACTATGATTAGAATATAATTTTCTAAAATCAACTTCACATAGATCATGAAATGCGGTAAGCACCGGTAAGCTTAATGGTATAAAGATACTTTGTCTCTTACAAGACGCAGATGAATTAAAGTCCGAGTCTTTAAATTTTCAGATTAACATTCCTCACAAACTGCTTTAGATCAGTTAACACAGTCACCAAGTCATCGATAGCTGTAGGAATATAATGAAGACCTTTCTGTAGCAGAGATATGTGTGAAACCTCCAAGGTAAAACTTGATATATTAAAAATACCTGGTTTTATCGCCGAGTTACTTTCCCTTGACCCATTGTGCTCTCATTCTTCTGTTTGGTTCCAGTATAGTTCTGTTTCTGTGGAGACCTGCCCCTTGACTTGATCCATTCATGTACTTTCTCCAGGTAGTTTAACTGAAAACGTTTCTGAGAAACTTTTAAAACCATCTGTCGGCTCTTCCGGCGTTCTTTACTACCATCTTTACCCAATGCCATCGTTGCATTAAATAAATGTACTGAAGTATCAGCCTCCAGTGTGTTAGACGTTACAGAAGCAATGGCAGCAGGAGGTGTGGTTATGGGCAAGTCAGATGATGCAGCAGAGGAGCCAGGAAGTGACGTTACAGAGTGGTTGTCATGGTGTATAGACATCGATCCAGGTTCACAAAAACGATCCAGCTGAGCTAAATGTTTACGTGAACTGTAAATCTTTTTTGTACTGTTAATAAGATCTTGTTTGGGCCAAGAAAAGATATGCCCCTTCTGGAAATCACTAATGTCCCTCATTATTTTACGTTTTTTCGTCACTTCTAACCTATCATCTAATGCTTGTAGTCTATCAAGCATATGTTGGTAAGTGTTCAACATACTTGTAAAGCACGTCATGGACATTCATTTATTCTCCATAGTGATTTCATCTTTCAAATCATTTTCATTTTTTGAGAAAATTCATTCATTAGAGACATGTAATCAAGGCTCAGCTTAAGATTTAACTGTTGCCAGCATTTAAGTAACTCTGGATACGCATTGCCATATGGTGGCATTTTCAAAATTTTTAAGTCTCGTGGAACAATACCTAAATCCAGGTAGGCTAGGAAGCTAAACCATTGCCATTGGAGATGCTTTATGTACCTACTTTCCTCTCCAACAGTTCCAAATTTCTGTTAAAGTCCATTGTAGACTCTGTATCTACGGAAACCTAGCTAGAGTGTGTTGGCTTCTGCCACCCCCTTAGATTAGCTCCCTGTGCCTCTGACCAGCAGAGCCATTAGTTCCCTGCACCTCTGTCCAGCAGAGCCACTGCAGTGATCCCCAGGGTAAATTTTCTGTTTCCCATCCACCCGTCAAGGTTTCTCTTGAAGAGTGGTAGTGAGCGGCTCTGCCTGATGTATATTGGAATCTTGTCCCAAAGCATGGAGACCCTCTGGGTCAGGAATCTATCCCTCCAGTACATCCTATTTATTGTTGTGTTAAGGTTTATATCCCTAGAGTGTGTGGCTCTCAGGGATTTGTTTTTTTTTTTAGGTGGAGCATATCCATCAATTCTGGGTTGGACATGGCCTTGTATATCAAGCAGAGATCACCTCTGAGTAAGCGGTATGCAACCAAGTACTGCTGGAGTTTCTTTAGTCTGGCTGTATAGGTCATCTGATTGAGGCTAGTATTCCTCTTGGTGAGGTACTTTTGTGGTCTTTCCAGCTGGTGCAGGTGTCTTGTAAGGTACATCCCAAATGAGGTGTTGTATTCTATAATGGGTCTAATAAGTGATGAGGAGAGAGGCACAATAACCTCCTTTGTTCTGGATGCAAATCCTTTTGAGATTAGGTCAGCCAGATAGAAGGATTTTCTAACCACCTTGATAATATGATTATCAAAGGAGAGATTGCTATCTACTTGGGTTCCCAGATCCCTTATTACTTTTTATGTATTTAGGGGACTACTACCTATGTGGTAGTTCATGGGTATTTTGTTTTTTCCAAAGGGGATGACTATGCACTTTTTGGCATTCGGCTTCAGGCCATGATTTTGACACCAGGTATCCATCTCAGTGTGACCCTTCTGGAGGGTGTCTGTATCAGCCGGAGAATCAGTTATCACCCCTAGTTTGCAGTCATCTGCGAACTTGGTAAGCCAAAATCCTCCTGTGCTTGCTTGTACCTTTGAGAAGTATATACCAAACAGGAGGGGTCCTAGGACTGAGCCCTGGGGGACACCACTTGTAACCGGTTTAGAGTCGGACCTAGAGTCTGCAACTCTCACCGTGTGGGTTCTGTCCATGAGCCAATTTGCAACCCATCTCATGACAAAGGGGTTAATGTTCAGATTGGTGAGTTTGTCTATAATACCAGAATGGGGAATGGTGCCAAAAGCCTTTGTGAGGTCTAGGTAGGCTCTGTGAACCTCCTTACCCTCATCTAATGCCTTGGTAACTGTCTCAAATAAGTCCACCAGGTTTAGGAGGCATGATCTGCCCTTAACAAAGCCAAACTGGGTGGGGTCCAAGGTTTGGAGGTTCCCAATGTCTCTGTTAATGAGTTCCATGATGATGTGCTCCATAGCCTTGCAGACCAGGCTAGTCTGGCTTTTAGGGTGATAGTTCCTGGGGTCTGATGTGGTGCCACCTTTCTGGAGTGGGATAACTGTTGCTGTGCACCACTCTGTGGGTACGTAGCCTGTAGAGTGGCTGAGTTTGAACAGTGCGTTTAGATAAGGGGTTAGTTCATTTTAGAGCTCTTGTAAGACACAGCCTGGGACACCGTCCGGTCCCATTGAGGCTGTGTTTCTGGCTTTGGATAGGACTGTTTTAACCTGTGTGTCAGTGATTGCCAGGGTCTTACATTCTTCTGGTATGGTTATGGGCCCTTTAGTGGTGAGAGGGGTGTGAAGTTTGCACTGAACCTGTCTGCCAAAATGTTGGCAATATCAGTCAGTTCAGTGTATTATGTGCCATTTTGCACCAACTCAGAGCAGATCTGAGAGTTTTCACTTAGGTTCTTGACATAGCTAAAGAACGCTTTGTGGTTGTCTTTGGAGTCCTTGGTAATGTTTATTTCGAAGCTAGCCTTGGATGATTTAATGAGGGATCGTAGTTTCTTGCTGATACTGATCAGGGATGTCTTTCCTTCTAGGAATTTTGCTCTTATCTGTACTAGTTTCCTATTCCTATTGTAGAGCCTGTTTATGGAAGGGGTCCACCAGACTGGTTTCCTTTTCTTGGAGGAGTGAGTCTTGGTTTTACTTGGGATAGCATGATCCATGCATTCCTGCAGATGATCATAGAGTGCTTTTGTATAGTTTTCAGCAACTTGGACAGCATTGTCCATTGGCGTGGGGGCTGTGAACATTTCCACCTCTGTCTTAAGCAAAGTGAAGTTTGCTTTTGAAAAGTTTTTCACGGTGGTTTCCTTGATTTGGGTTGGGGATGGAATGTGAATATCCAGAGTGATTAGTCTATGGTCTGATCTAAGCAGCAAGGGGTTGGCACCAGGTGTGGAACACCGGTCGCCTATGTTGGTGATGACCAGGTCCAATATGTTGTTCCCTCTGGTGGGGGTGTTGACGAGTTGATCCAGGGCATTCGAGTTTATAAATTCTAGGAAGTGTTGGGCAAGGGTGTTAGTACTTGAGTAGTTCTCCCAGTTAATGTTTGGGTAGTTGAAATAACCCAGTATTAGGGTGTTTGGTAGGACCTTCATATTTCCCAGTGTCTCCAGAAATGCAGAATGGGGGTCCTGGATCATGGTGGGTGATCTGTAGCAAGCCACAATTTGGATTGCAGTTTTGTCTGTTGTTAGTTGCACTTGGATGATCTCTGATACATTGTGCTGCACCACTAACCTGGAGGTGTGAGTATCCTTGATGAATATGGATACAACCCCGCCTTTTGTGTTTCGGTCCGGGTTCTGTGGCCGAAAGGTATGGTATGAGTTATAGCCTGGTAGTGCTGGGGTGTTCTCTGGAGCCTTAAACCAGGTTTCTGTTACTGGACAGATATTGATGTTTTCCAAACTGAGGAGTGCCTTGAGTGTGTGCATTTTGAGGTTTAGACTTCTGGCGTTGAGTAGCATTACCCTCAGTTTTTGGTTACTTGTGCTATTTACGGTGGTGTGTTTGTTTTTTGAGGCCTTCCTAAAAAAGGCACTATGGAGGTGGCAAGAGCCTTTGCCAGTATGTGAAAGCCTAAGAGTGGCAGGTGCAAGCCATCTCTTGTGAAGCAACATGGATTGTCGAGCATGTCATCCCAGGCAGACAGATACTGGATCCCCTTTGAATGACACCAGAAACTTAGCCAATTGTTGAAGTTGATCATTTTTTCTTTATACTGTGGAATCATTCTTGGTGAGGGCAGGATACTACTCAGGGTCAGGGTCATACCTGCCTGGGCTACATGATCAGAGAGCTCTTCCATGTCTCTTTTCATGTAGTCCAGGGAGGTACGTCTCAGGTCATTCACGCCAAGATGTACAATGACAGAGTCATATCTGTACTTGTTCTACAGTGACCTGAGTGCTTGTGTTATGTGGCGGATCCTGGCACCCAACAGGCAGCTAACTGTAACCTTCTCCTTGTTCAGCCTAGATAGTGGGACATCAGTGGGCCTGACTATAGAGTCATCTATCACTAGTGTGTTGGGCATGCTACTTTGCCTTAAGGGCTGTGATTGCATGGTTGATTATGTGAAGTATGTGTTTCATGGTTGGTGTTGGGTCGTGGAGGTTGCTTGGATGTCTGCTTTGGAGATCTCTGTTGCTTTTGCAGATTTTTATTTAGTGCTTCCGAGTATTTTTTTTTTGGTGTATTTATGTGTGTTTTTTGCCTGTGTTGATTTTTTAGGTCTATGTGAGACTAGTGGTGTGTTGCAAGTATTACCCTTCTCCTCTTGACAGTCAGTTACAGTCTGGGGTTGAGAGAGCTTTGCTTCCAGACTGGCTGTATAATTGCATCTCTCGCATATATTAGTGTTTGGTGGTAGGAGGAGAGGGTTGTCTGTGTACATGAGGCAGTTGTAACATTGCCTCAAAATGCCCACATTCACCAGATGGACTGGAGAGTACACCAGAAGCTGCCCTTTGGACATACCTGAATAGGTAGAGGTAGCTGTTTTTCTGATTGACTGGTGCAGACGAAGAGAGAGCCTTGTCTATCTGGACAGTATAAGGGGGGCTAGTGCTAGGGGTATTTAGTCCTTGTTATGAGTTTTAAGTATTTTGCTCTTATCTGTACTAGTTTCCTATTCCTATTGTAGAGCCTGCTGGGCTGTAAACTGAATGGTATGAGTGCTAAAGTTGAAGGTTTGTCTAGTTCCAAGGGTAAAACTGAAGAGTAGACTTTGTGGAGTTGGGAATAGTTTAACCCTAGCTAACCAGCGCTGGCCAGTGTGCAAAACTGTGCAAATGCGTTTTTTATATCAGAAAGATTAAAGAGATAGAAATTAGCCCAAAATGGCTAATAAAACTACAGTTTCTGGGCAGAAACCACTCCTCCAAGGGCAGGTTAGGCTGTTCAGAGCTCCCCACTCTCACTGGTGAACAAAGAAACTTCCTTTTTGCTCAAGTAAGGTATAGCCAAACACAGAAGCTTAAACACAGTCCAGGTATCAGCAGGTATCTGAAACTGGACTTTTCTAGCTTAGTAAGGTGGAAAAATAGCAAGATTTTTTTTTTCAAGAAAACAGTAGAAACAAATGCAAAAACATGTTCATAGTTCAGTAATGGCTGTCACACTTGAGTGGGAAACCAGTAACAGTTAAAAATACAATTTACAACATAAAAACAAATTTTAAAGTGCAGGCACAAATAAATGTAATTTCAGTGTAAAATGAACATTCTGAGAAGCAATAAACATCAGAAAACAAGTGTTTAGGCGGAAATAGCAATAAGCAACAAGAAAAAAACAAAAAAAGGCTACTTAAACACTCCAAAGTCTCTCATTTTGTCTCTCTGGCATTGTAGGTCTCTCCAGGACACCTGGGCAGGATCTGCTGAGCTTATACAAACACAAAAACCACACAAATGCATTTTTTGTATCAGAAGGATTAAAGAGATAGAATTTAGCCCACAATGGCCAATAAAACTACAGTTTCTGGGCAGAAACCACTCATCCAAGGGCAGGTAGGCTGTTCAGAGCTCCCCACTCTCACTGGTGATCAAAAAAACTTTCTTTTTGCCCAAGTAAAGTATGGCCAAACACAGAAGCTTAAACACAGTCCAGGTATCAGCAGGTATCTGAAACTGGACTTTTCTAGCTTAGTAAGGTGGGAAAATAGCAATTTGTTTTGTATTTCCATCATAAAAGTCTACTCAAACTTCTACCATCCACCAGTATCAGTAAATATGCACAATCTGTACAGAAGTAAAAGTCATCTAAATAATTCCACATTAAAGAGATCTGTAACTAATGAAGAGGTTGCTTCTAGCAAACAACTTTATATTTCATTGTTTCATCTACAAATAAAGTGCCTGTTGCCTTTGAGGAATAATATGCCTATGTTGTATTAAAAAAATGATAAGCTAGTAATATTGCAATAGGGAATGGATGGCAAACTGATAACAGGTTCATAGTTAGTAGGTTCTCCGCCAAAGAGGACATTCTCAGCACTGCAGCATCCACCCCCTTTAAAAGTACAACACAGTACAGTATCAGCAATACATCTACATACTGTGGGAGTAAAACTCACAGCCTTCTACATCAAAAGCTAGTATTTAATTTGTTATGCTATTAACAGTACAAGCAGACTTAGCATAAGCAGCACTAAATTTCTCTTCTCCTGAATCTCTCAGCTCCTTGTAAAATCCACTCGACACTCAACTGTATCGCTCAACTTTACAGCACAAGAAATCTGGAAAAAGCTAAAATTTATTGAGGGGGACATAAGCCCAAAAACCAGGGACACATTTTAAACATTGCTTGTATAATCTTGGAAAGTTGTTAGAATAAAGTGTGTGTCACCCATACCTCTCAACATGGAAAAATCAAAAATCTGGACAAGGCCCATGAAAAATAGGTACAAATGTGTACACTGATTAACGTAAAATTTGCATACATAATTACGTAACCCCACCCACTCTGATGGAATTGTGAGATACCAACTTTCAAACGCAAACAGAAGAACAGACAACCGAAATATGGCACCAGAGTCCCCCTGCAGCCATTCCAATGTCCCATCACCTGGCTGTTTTGCCCCATTTACCATAAACCCTAATGTGTGCATACTGCTTTACTTCAATTATTATTTGGATTTTATTTTTACATTTTATAGCACAATGCACAAATGCTAAGATATCTGCCAAACAAAGCAATACTGTCTCACAATGAAAATAGACTTGGCATTACAATTTCTCTGCCCTTGAAACTCATTCATTGAAACAACATTTAAACCCACACCACATCCAAAGAAAATGCATCTGGCCAGTGGTGGATAAAATTTACCTTTGTGCTGTTTTCAAATCATAGGCCCCTTGCTTGCACACAAAACAAGAAACATACATGGGTTCTTTGATACACCTTCCTGACTTTATTAAATCAAATTCCTTGTATAATACAGCACACTTGTTAGACTTAAGTTAGAGTGCATTTTAAACTTATTGTTTGAACATTTTTCCAGTAGGCAATGAAACAAAATGCAATTTACCAATAATGACAAACTGCCCACTTCAGAACATTTCCATCATAAAAGTCTACTTACACATACACACAATATAAATTTATATATATATTTATATATATTTCCTTGTATACTTCAGCATACTTGTTAGACTTAAGTTAGAGCGCATTTTAAACTTATTGTTTGAACATTTTTCCAGTAGGCAATGAAACAAAATGCATTAACCAATAATGACAAAACTACTATTTTATATATAGACAAAAGTACAAAAATCAGGGACACATTTTAAACATTGCTTGTATAATTTTGTAAAGTTGCTACAATAAAATGCTGTGTTACCAACATGCATTTCACTGCCGAGTCTTGAACCCAGCCAGGACCCAATGCACTACAGTCAGAGGGTAGAGCAACATACCACTATGCCAAATCAGCAGTTTCCTGAAAGACAGGAAGACTGAACTGTAAATGGCTATCATTTACTGAATTCAATTCTCACTTCTCACCCCAGCTCTCAACGTCTTCGCACAAAAAACCTGGACAAAGCCAATAATGGGGGAATACTGTTTTTATAAACTTAGAAAATTGCTAGAATAAGAGATTGTGTGTTACCATTTATTTTCTGAAGAATACGAAGCCTGAAATTCAAATGCCTGTCATTATTTAGTGAATTTAAGCCTTCAGTCTCACACACACACTCACACACATACACACACACACACACACAAACACACACACACACACACACACACACACACACACACACACACACACACACACACACACACACACACACTCACACATATATGCTTTATCCTTTTGGGATGTATAAAGTAATCAGAGGGTCAAGGGAAACCCCCACCCAGAAAGTGATGTGCAATAGCCAGGCTAATTAAATGTGTTTTGGAATGCCACTTAAGCATATGAATATCACATCAGTGTTCTACGGGTAGTAAAACTACTACTTTAATTATTTGTAAGATTCTCCTTTACCAATTAATTCTTCCATGTCACTACAAAAATGTACTGCTTGAAGGATTTATTGGGCAGGGTAATGTTCAAATGAAAAGTTTAATAGTAGTTATTTAGTGAATTCAGGCCTTCAGTCACACACACACACATACACACACACACATATACACACACACACACACACACACACACACACATACACACACACACACACACACACTTGAAGTAGCACAGTACCTTAGAAGCAGTATAAGACCTGAGCATTTGTCGTTAAACTCCATCGCACTCAGCAGCAGCAGGAAGAAATAAAAGAATCCACTTGGCCAGACTTGCGCTCGTAAGTAAAATCCACTCGGCCAGACTTGCGTTCATATACCAGCTTGCACTCTAGTTGCTAGCAAGCCAGATTTCAAACAGCCAGCCAGCTGAGAAAGCCCTAGAGCTCAATTCTGATTGGCTGATGTGGCTGACGGTGCTGACGTCATTGTGCACGCGATGACGCTAGCTCCAAAAGCAGGGAAAATTGACAAGACCTGAAAAAATTCAGAAATGAAGGGGTGCCACTCGGGAATGGTGGCACCCCATTATTTGGACCCCAAAACTCAGTAAAAACTAAGTAATTCAAGTCGGTTGGGAGTCACCACCGTGCATTTCACTGCAAAGTCTTGAACCCAGGACCCTATATTCTACAGTCAGAGCAACATACCACTATGCTAAATCAGCTGTTTCTTGAAAGATAGGAAGAAAGAAACCTAATTTGCTATCAATTAGTGAATTCAGTTCTCACCATAGCTCTCAACCTCTTAGCACAAAACACCTGGACAAAGCCAATTCAGTTCTCATCATAGCTCTCAACCTCTTAACACAAAAAAACTGGAGAAAGCCAATAATGGGGGAATATAGCCCCAAAAATATGTACATTTTTCAAATATTGGTCTTATAAATGTAGAAAATTGCTAGAATAAATGGCTTTGTGTTACCATGTGTTTTCTGAAGAATATGAAGTCTGAAATTCCGCCGTACCACTGCGGAATGAGAAGAGAACAAAAATATGAGGCAAAAATCGGGCCAGTTTTCACAAGTGGTGGTGGGTAGGGAATTCAGGCTCTTGCTACCTGTACCAAAGGTACAGGGTTTGAGCCTGAGTAAGTCTAGCCACCAGGTGTATTTAACTGGGGCGTTATACACACACTTTGTTGACATACAAATTTTCCTACCTCTACATTCCCTTGCTGCAGCTTTGTTCCTGGAGATGAACCTTCCCTTGTAAGAAATACAAATTCCCTTGCAACCAGAGCAGCTTTGCTCCTAGAGACAAGCCTTCCCTTGTAAGAAATACAAATTCCCTTACAGCCAGAGCCAATCAGTAGCTATCTACGTATGTAATGCCTTGTATCCCCATGAATGTGACTGCAGATGTTGCAGTCTGATCCCCTTCAAGTCTATGCAGTTACAAACTGCATAGACTTCCGAGCCTCAGTGTATAGATGCCTTCTCTTCATAATCCGGACTGGTTAAACAGCAGTCCAGATTTACAGAAACTTGCCGAGCAAGCATGTGCAGTTTGTTCTGAGAATTCACTTGCAAGCTAATTGTTTTATTTTTAAAAGTCAATTGACAGCTGGGGGAGCAGCTGCAGTCCTGCAGTCTGATAGTATGAGCCTCCCCTGTGTGTGTTTCATCTAGGGTGTCTTTGGAGTTTTGGAAGATTACATTCAAGTGCCTCAGCATATGTGGATCTATGTATCAGCTCTGTACCATGTGTGATGGGTGTAGCATATGTACTACTAACAAGCTGATGGACAATAGGAGTGTTTTATGTCACAGCTTCTCATCCAGTGGCATTGTATAAATATATCTCTCACATTCTTTATCAGTTTGCTTGAGAATTAGCTTGTCAGTAAATATGATGCAATTTTTGTATTGCTTCAGGATGACCATATCACCAGGATGGTAATGGAGGTACTGGGAAAGCTTATATCCATGGCAACAGGCCCTTTTTATTGATTAGATGGTTGCAGTGAGAATACAAAGTAAAGTCGGGAGTATTTGGTTTGCAACTCTGAGGGCAGTTCTTGTCACTGCCAACTAACTACTCTGTGTGCAACTAGTTTCTGAAATTTGAGGGGTGCTTTTACAGGAAAAATGTCAACTAAAGGTGTTTCTATCTATACAGGGCACTCAGAAAACTACTAGAGTAGGCCATGACAATTTATGGATGAAGTATTTAGGGAGATATTCTGAAGTGAGGTTAAACAGTTGCTAATCAAGCAGTACTTATGGAAAAGAAAAAAACAAAGAATTAGCTTTGTCAAAAATCATGACTAGTGGGAATTCACCTAAATGGCTGCTACCTGGCTACTACTAGTGCTAGTCTCACTACAGCTTCAAACTGCTGTGATACAATGTCCCTTTGCTTGTTCTTTCACCAGAAAAAAACAGCAGCACTAATTCTGAGATAAGAAGCAGGACACAGGCTCTTTGGTGATCAACAACCTTGTCCCAGATGATGCAGAGTCTGTAGGTTGTAGGCTTGTAGTAGCCTTTTTTTTTCTGGTAGATGCCTTTATTAGCAACCAGACCAGCAGTTATGCTATTCACACAGACAGTTTGTCTTGATTTGAGCAAAGCATTTGACATCAAATCTCATGGTGGAATTAAGGAAACTAATATGCATAAATAATAGACCCTTTTGAAGTAAGATTGATGGCCAGTTAGCAGAGAAATAGAACACACATAGCCTGTGAAGCAGGAGTTACTTCAAATAGTGCTAAGGTAACCAGAATAGTCCTCAGGAGTCTGTATCTCCTGTTAGGGATTTACTTCACTGACCCCAAAAATGATAACTAAGACCGTTGCTTAACTAAATTTGCAGATGGCAGCCACAAACTTGGTTTAACTGTCAAAACCTTATCAGATATCTGCACTATTCAGAAAGCGCTTTCCCTAGTTAATATCTAGTATGAAGAACATTAGCTTCATCTGAATGCCAAAAAGTGCAGTATTGTTTCTTTTGGCAAATGCAAATTACTCAGAACATGTAGCATATAAAGTAATACTTTACTAAATGAAAAGGTAGTCAAGGATGTAGACACTTGGGTCAACAATTGCCTGTCCTTTGACCATGACATGACAGCTGTAGTCAGGAAATCCTTCTACTTAGCAGACAAGTAACCAAAGGTGGTTTATCTACATCCAATGAGGTTACAATTTCTCTTTATTTAACATTGATTGAACCCATTATAGAGTATAAAATGTAATTTGATATGTGTCTCACTTGGCATTTCAGTCAACTTGAAAAGCCCAAACGATCTCTGGTCTTAAACATCTTAGTTATTAGGAGAGACTGGAAGTTCCATCCTTATACTTTTTGTTTTGTTTTGCAGACTCCTAACTGGATTATTGCTCATTTAGAGATCTAGTGGCCCTCAAGCTGTTATAACTCAACAACTTAAACAGCTCAACTAATATAGAACCAAAGATGAAACTGTTATCAACAGATAAACAAAATATTATGGAGAGACAGTCATCGTCTAGTGCCTCCTCCTTCTCTGAAATAAACTTCTTCTACAGGCTAAACAATGCTATTCAATATCTTTCGTCAAACTAAACCTAGATGACTGGATAGGTGCTATCAAGTTTCCCCAGGACTAACTGGTTTTGCACTTCTAGGAAAAGGAGATAAAGCCTGGGGGTGGGTATTGGCAAGGTGTACATGGTTTCAGGACTAGATGGCCTAGAAACTCCTATTATAAATATGAATAAGTCAGTATTAGCAGTGTCATCACAACTGAGCTGGAACTCCCAGCCTGTAGTTAAAATGTTACAAACAAGAAGAGGTAGACAGACCCCAGACAGCTGGAGTTAAAAACTACACAAGAATGAACATCTTTGACCTTGTGTTATCATTTAGGAAAGAGGCAAGGTTCTCAGATATGTAGGTGAAGAGACATTTGAAATCATGAGATCATCAGGCTGTGTTGTGCACCGTTAATTGACTTTAGAGCTGTATCATTCAAAAAAGGGAGACTTCTGGACACCAGGAGGGCAAATTGTATTGGAACTGGCAGTGCCTCAGAAAAATTATTTCAAACAGCACTGAAGCAATAATAGCATTTATTATTTAAGAAACAGCAATCCTTTTTGTGGAACAAATACATATATCAAAGAGAGACATACAAGCATTTTCAAACCTCATGTTATCAAAGCTTAGAGAAGCATAAATTAGAAAATATAAACAAACTTAGAAGTTATGACACAGAAAAGCATTAATTAGAATTAAGAAGGCAATTTCAGTGGAGCAAGCAACAGCAGTCTTCTTTGAAAGACAAATGGTGTATTCATGCAGTAAAGAAGATAAACTATTTCATAGATACCTAAAGAAACAGAGGAAGACAATGAGAGGAATGTTAAACCAAGAAAAAATAAATGATTGTGAGATGAAAATGCTGGAATCAGGAATACTGTTTTATTTTCATTTTTATTTTTTGCATGTGTTTTTTTATCCAGTGTTAATCCGCTGATTTTGTTTCTCATATGAGTATTAGAAATGAATTATTGTTTTTCTAAATGCTTAATCCATGAAACTAAATCCACTACAATGAAAGTCATTCTGTTGTTTATTTCATGCTGGAATCAGACATACTACACACAAAGTTATTGCACAGTATCTACAAAAGTAGAGAATACAAATTCATCAAACCCATCAAATAGAAGTGTTTAGGATGATGAGTACTGACCACATGCCACCCACATTAGACATAGTCCTGGAAGAACTAAGAGTGTCTAGGTTTGTGAGGATACATGGGATAAAGGTACAGAAAGATGTTTTAATAGACCCAACTCAGTAACAGTTTTTAATTGCTTTTTATGACATTGCATGACATTTTTGCAAAAAATAATATACCAGTATCAACCATGGAAAGAGATAAAAAACTTGAAACTTTAACAGGTACACCAAAAACATCCATCATATCACATCAGGAATGATGCAGTATAAGCAATCAGGCATTTAGATAATGGTTATGTTGAAAAAGAACTTTAAATTTTAAGCAATTGCTTGGTGACTATGCTGAAAAAGAGCAAGAAGTTTAAAGAATTGATAATGTTGACCTTGTTACTCCCACCAGACTTACGGCCTATTTTGAGGGAGGAAATGTAATAGTGACAACACAAAATAGCTGAAACCCCCTTCTTCTTCTTGGTATCCTGAATGCTGCTGAGTGTCTTTCTAAGAAATGACAGAAAATCATACTGTCATAAGAGACAGGAGTATGAAGGTTGAGCTGCGTTAAATGACTGCTCTGCAAATCATGCATTTTGGTAAAACATTTCTGGCAAATAAAGTGTTGCTGCTGACTATCAATTCTAAACAATGCCAAGGAGAGAAGATGTGGTGTAGAAATGTGGAATTTTTGGGAGAGAAAGAGACAGAATAAGAGAGAAGCAAACCAGTGGACTTTCTGAATGTCAGTGGAGTGCTACATGTTAAGGAAGGTATGCCAGATATGTATGAAGCAAGCGAATGCTGTGTAGATGCACGCAGACATACTTGTATCACTCAGTGAGGAGATGATGCAGAGGAATGCAGGAGATTTATTTATGTATGCATGTAAACTTTGATACTTATCACTAAGCATGTACAATAAAACAACTTAATTCTTAGCAGAGAATATTTATAAACAAATACACTTCTGGTTGGCATAAACGTCATATCACTTAAGGGCATGCAATATCATGCAAAATTTCAAAAATGAAGAAACTAAAAGTTAGAGTAAATTCCTCAGCCAGGTTCACAATCGAATCTAATGAATACAAAAATGGGTTACAAGCCTGAATTTGGGATGGTAGCCTATCACAGTGAAAAGGAACAACGTAATCCTCCATTACTCTTCCTTCACACTCTCAGCTCACTTAATATCCCGTTATCTCCTATTCTCAGAGTTCGTACAATACCTCATATTAGGGGTACCTCCTCTCCTTATCAGTCATGTGCTATTTTCGCTTCTATCTTTTCTACTGAAACTCCTCTTCCTAAAATCAAAATTCCCCCCACCTACACCACATTCCCTAAAAATAAAACAAAGTATTTTATCTTTAACTTTTACAAATATAACTGCCACTACTACCCTAATCTTCTTCTACTTGCAGGAGATATTCATCCCAATCCAGGTCCCACTCAGCACAACTCCACTGATAATTATACTACCACTAACCTATACACCTCTACACCCCAAACAAACAAACAAACAAACCTCCTTTTACTCAATAAACACTAGAAGTATATTAAACAAGATTAGTGAACCTCATGCTTGGATCTCAATCCACACTCCTGATGTCATCACCCTAACAGAAACTTGGCTAAAACCCCAACATCATGACAAAGACTTTCTCCCTCCTGGCTATAGTACACTGCACCTTGACTGCCAAAAGAAAAAGGGTGATGGAGTTGTCATTGTTTACTCTAACTACCTTACTCTGACAACTCCTAATAAAACTATCCCGTCCTTTTCTCCTGCTGCTGAAATACTGACAGCCAACCTTGTACTTAATACCCATACCACCGTCACAATAGTAGCAATCTACATTCCCCCAGGGGATTACTTAACCCTTATGGAATTCTCTCATACTTCTCTCAACATATTCCTAATGAAACCATTATACTTGGTGATGTCAATATTAATTGGATAACTCTCTGTACCCCAAATTCTTCCTTACACATCAACTTGTACGGCTTTACTCGACCTATCACTGATGCCACCCATACCAACAACTGTCATACGCACAGCACCCTTATCGACTGGATTCTAGTCTCTCATCCCTCTAAATATCACAATCCTGAAACCCTTCCCAACACACTAAGTGATCACTCCCCAATAAAAGTACTTAGATATATCCCTCACTTTACTAAACAGCTTAGATTTATTATCACATGCCACAGGCTTACTAACTTCCACCCTGACACCTTTAAATTTCTTCTCTCTAAAGTTAACTGGAATTTCCTTGCCCAACTCCCCCCTTGACGATGCCGCCCTGTCTTTCAACTTCAACCTTCTCAGTATTCTTGACTCACTTGCCCCACTTCGCACAGTCCGTACTAAATCTAATATATCTCCGTGGCTATCAAATTCCACCAGCATCCCCATAAAAAACAGAGACAGTAAGGAAACCTCCATAAAAAACTTCTCCAAGGCCAACTTCATGCTACTCAAGTCATAAGTTACAAACTTCATAACACCCATGCAGATGGGAACTGATAGTTTGACTGCTGAGTTCTACACTAAGGCACTGTACGAGCACATCCACTCATGCATGAATCGTGCCATCCCAAATAGAACCAAGATGCTCTCCTCCAAAAAAAGGAAGCCAATCTGGTGGTTGCCTGCCATAAACAAACTTTACAACAAAAGGAAAAAACTGTTGCAGAAAAGAGGAAAATCCCAGGATGCAAAAAACCCCATTACCAGCCTCAGTAAGAAGCTGAGATCCCTCATAAAATCCGCCCAAGCTAGTTACAAAAATAAAATTGCCAAAGATTCCAAAGACAACCACAAGGCATTCTATAACTATGTTAAGAATCTAAATGGCAATGCTCAGATCTGCTCTGAGCTGCAATAGAATGGCATTAAATATACTGATCCCAAGGATATTGCCAATATCCTGGCAGATCGATTCAGTGCCAACTTCACCCCCCTCTCACCCCCCTAAATGGCCATTCTCAATACTGGAAGATTGCCAAATTCCAATAATAACAGCCACACAGGTAAAAAACTTCTTCAAATCAGTCTCCAAAGCCATGGACTAGGGTAAGGCAGTCCACACAGCCTAGCTGGACCTCGTCAAGGCCTTTGACACCATCCCCCACTCTGGAATCATAGATAAACTTACTAAGCTGGGCATTAATTCCTACATCACTCGATGGGTTGCCAACTGGCTTACTGACAGAACCCACACTGTAAAAGTAGCTGACTCCAAATCCAGCTCCAGACAAGTGACAAGTGGAGTACCTCAGGGTTCAGTCTTGGGATCTCTCTTGTTTGGCATCTACTTCTCTGAAGTACAGGCCAACACTAAGGGACTCTGGCTAACAAAGTTCGCAGATGACTGCAAACTGGGAGCCATTATTGAATCCCCAAATGATGTGGATACTCTACAAAAGGGCCTTACTGAAACAGATGCTTGGTGCCAGAGACATGGGCTCAAGCTCAGTGCCAAGAAATGTATAGTTATCCCCTTTGGGAAAAAACATGTACCCGTGAATTATCAAATAGGGGGCAGTACACTAAACACCGAAAGTGTGATAAGAGACTTAGGGACACAGGTAGACAGTGGTCTCATTTTCAATAACCACATCGCCCAAACAGTCAGGAAATCCTTCTATGTGGCGCACCTTATCACTAAGGGCTTTTCATCCAGAAAAAAGGAGGTCATTGTCCCACTGTACTCATCCCTCATTAGACCCATTATAGAATGCAACGCCCCATTTGGTATGTACCTCTCAAGGCATCTGCAACAACTGGAAAGGCCACAGAAATACCTCGCTAAAATAATCACAGGCCTAAAGCAGATGGCCTATGCTGACCGCCTTAAAAACTCCAGCTATACTCTGTAGCATATCGTCTACTCTGAGGCAATCGCTGCTTAACATACAAGGCCATGTCAAACCCAGAGCTGTTGGACATGCTACACTTAAAGAAATCCCAATCCCTCAGAGTCACATGCTCCAGGGATCTAAATCTTGTCATCACAATAAACAAAACATGCTAGAGGGATAGGTTCCTGACCCAGAGACTCCCCAGAATCTGGAATAGACTGCCCATACATGTCAAGCAGAGTGCCTCTTTGGCCCTCTTCAAAAGGAAACTTGATAATTGGCTGCAAGAAAGGAAATTCACCCTGGGAATCACGTCAGTCACCCTGCTAAACATGGGTCCAGGGATGTAAATAGTGTGTGAAGAAATAGCCAAGGAATTGTTATGGCTAGGCTTATATAGGCCCTAGGGCCGATAGCCTAGTACCAACCTATGAACCTATGAACCTATAAAACATGGACCAAAACAAACATCTCTGCAGACTTGCTAAAATACAAAGAACTTGTGTGTGTATTAATAAAGATAAAAGAGACTTCTATTATAATCCACCCTCAGCCTTGAAATCTATTCCTCCAAAATTTTGGAACTCCTTAAACCACATACTAAATTCTGGTGGTCCCTGTTCCCCAATCCTTGTCCAGATAACACTCCCAAAGATACTGCCTCCACCTTCAACACATATCTCATTGACTCTATATCCAAGCTATTTAACCCCAGTACCAACTCTTTTACCATTAATAATATTTCAAACCACTCTCTATCAAATCCCACTATACTCTCATCAAATTCTTTTTCCCTCAAACTTGTACCTATTAACTACATCAAATCCCTACTCTCTAAACTCAAACCTTGCTCAGCTTCTACTGACAACATTCCTCCTTTTCCTTCAGTTAGCTGCAGACTCTCTTGCTCTCCCTGTATCTATCTTAATGAACTGCTCCATTTCAGAGTGCAGCATCCCTTCCATATGGAAACAATTCTTCACTCTACCAATACATAAAGAAGGTAACTCCTCAGACATCACTAATTTTAGACCAATTGCCATCCTCTCTCCTCTCTCTAAATTTCTCTACCGACAACATTCCTCCTTTTCCTTCAGTTAGCTGCAGACTCTCTTGCTCTCCCTGTATCTATCTTAATGAACTGCTCCATTTCAGAGTGCAGCATCCCTTCCATATGGAAACAATTCTTCACTCTACCAATACATAAAGAAGGTAACTCCTCAGACATCACTAATTTTAGACCAATTGCCATCCTCTCTCCTCTCTCTAAATTTCTCTACCGACAACATTCCTCCTTTTCCTTCAGTTAGCTGCAGACTCTCTTGCTCTCCCTGTATCTATCTTAATGAACTGCTCCATTTCAGAGTGCAGCATCCCTTCCATATGGAAACAATTCTTCACTCTACCAATACATAAAGAAGGTAACTCCTCAGACATCACTAATTGTAGACCAATTGCCATCCTCTCTCCTCTCTCTAAATTTCTAGAAAAGTGCATACATAAATAAGTTATGCATGACCTACTCTCTGAAAATCTGCTTACACCTACTCAACATGGCTTTACACCAAAGCATAGTACTACTACTGCCCTACTATCATTCCTTAATACTATATCCCTTGCCAGAGATAACAACAAACTTGTCTCCTGCCTATTCTTAGATCTCTCTAAAGCTTTTGACATCATCTCTCACCCTCTCCTTCTGCATAAACCAACCTTACCTTCTCCTCTGCTACTGTTGCATGGTTTTCCAGCTACCTCACTGACCGATCACAAGCAGTGAAGTGGCAATCTACACTCTCCCCTCCTCTCCCAGTTAAAATAGGTGTCCCTCAGGGTACCATCTTTGGTCCACTACTTTTCAACATCTTCAATAATCTTCTTTATTCTTCCTGTCCTCAGTCATCACTGGTCCAATACACTGATGACTCTATGGTCATCACTATTGCTGACTCTCCCTCCAAACTCATCTCTGCAACACAGACTTCCTTTAACTCAGTAGAAAACTGGCTCTCTGATAACAAGCTTATCCTTAACCCCCCAAAAAACTAAGCTACTGCTTTTTCCTCCTAAAAACTACAACCACATTAAATCAACTTTCACAATCCTGTCTCTCAATAACACACACCAAGGTGGAAACTAGCACTAAACTCCTTGGTGTCATCATTGACGACCAACTTAAATTCGATGTACACATTAACAACTGTATCAAAAAAAAACACCAGAAACTAGGGCTCCTCTACCACAACAAAAAGTTTCTCACCAGTGACGCTAAAGTAACTCTCTCTTATGCCTACCTCCTACCCAGTTTGTTTTCTGGGTCTCACATTCTTACTTGCCTTAACTCCACACTCCTTGCCAATCTTGAATCTACCTACAACAAGATAGCCAAATTTGCAGCACGTCAAACTTACAAGTCACATCACTGTCTCTCATTCAAACACCTTAACTGACTTGAACTACCTCACCAGCTTCTTCTCCCTCAACTCCAGATCATCCACTTCATCCTTTATCAGCCTTCTTACTGTCCTACCCTATCATCTGTCATCTTCCACTGTTCAACTGCTAGATACCTCCAGAGCTCTAACCTAGATCTGCTACAAATCCACAAACCTAAAACTAAGAAAGGATGTATTCTCTATAGCTATAATCCTTCCAAGGCATGGAACAAACTCCCACTAGAGATCAGGTCACTCAAACAACTTAGTCAATTCAAGCTAGCCACTAAAGAATACCTGTTAAGCCAATGGACCTGCCTCTGTACCGACCCCCCCTTAAACAGATTATCAACCCTAACTGCACACCGCTAGCTGCTCCCAACCTATGTAACTTTCTTTAACTCTCTAGACACTGGCTCACATTAATTTCTCTAACCTAAGCGCATTACATAATTCTTATCTACATAATGTAAGATTTTTCATCTCGTGACAAAACTATTGTTAGTCCTTATGAATGATGTAGGATTCTAAATCTGACAGACATAATGATTAGTTTACTGTAGCAAATCCTTGTTTTATGTATATGTTGCTTTGAATATTTTCTGTAAACCAGTTGGTGATTGTTTACTTATTTTTGTAAATTATAATCTGTAGAACATGTGTAGCTTTTCTCCCCGTGCCTCCGCTGAAAAAGGGATACTTAGCTGAGTCGGATAAACCTGGTCAACAAATGTAAAATTAAATAAATATAAAAAAGGCGGCAAAGCTTGGGGGATTGAAAGACTCGGTAAGTGGATATTATTGAACTTGTAGGCGCTACATTGAAATGGAAAACAAGTTGAAAGGTTAATTGATGAACTCTGTGTTTTGGAGGTATTTATAAATATAAATTGGCAGTACTCAGTCTGCATCTGATGAAGTCAACTGAAACGAAAATGTAGTGCGTGTTTTTAACAGCGTTAATGTGTGTTGTGTTCTGCAATTAAATTTGTGAAATAGAACTTCTGCGCTGTGCGTCCAATCCATATTGAGGGTGCCTTTGGATTTTATAAAAAAATAAACTCTGCTCAATCTTTTCAACCATACATCAGGAATGGCTTGCAGTCCTGACCCTGAAAACCAAAGCTGCCTAGCAAGGGCACAAGGATGGAACAGCTATTACAAATCCAGATCCTAGGGCATGAAGAGGGCAGAAAGTGGACATCAGATGTTTAAGAAATCAGTGTACAGCAACAGATAGCCAGCCTAAGTCACAAAGAGTAGAAGTGATGAGGCAAGTAATTGGCAGAGCAGTAATTAACCTGGCAGCTGAACATACCTCTCAACTATACAGATTTTTGAAGAATTTCTAGAGTTTTGCTTCATACTTTTGTTCCGTTTTTCATAAAATTGTGATTTTCAGGCAAATTCGTGGCAAATCATTAAAGAGTGATGTTGGAAAATAATGACAAACATTTGAGTTTTAGAGTTCATGACCTTCAGAAAATTCATGTTAATGCAAAACCTGCTATTCTATCAATAGCAATATTTGAAAACTGTTTCTATTTTTGAGTCTTTGCCCCATTTTTATTTGTGGCTTTTTCCAGATTTCATGCTGTAAGATGTTGAGAGGTATGCAGCTGAACTGTGAACCTTCTACAAGTCTGACAAATCACTATTCGTAAGGCTAAGTTATGCAGAATTGCCACAGAATAAGAAGGACATTTAACCTAACCTCAGGAGGTCTGAACTAGAAAGAAAGTACTAAATCCTGGCAATGTTTCTAAGATGGAAATATGATATTTTGATGACATCAGGCATTTGATGTATAAGGGCCAGCTTATCATGAAGAATGATGTCCTGACAGACCCAGGTTCAATTAGCGGCTTGGCCAACTGATGGAGCAGCAGCAAAGGGATGGACATGCCCATCCAAAGTGAGAAGGCTCTCATTGAGACATTCCCTTAAGGGAGGCATGGTCCAAAGAGGGATTTGCCCTTAGACATAACCAATGAGCATGGGTGTGGGAAAAGGGAGTTGGAAGGTCATAACCCCCCCCGATGGAAGAACAAAAACACCGAACCCCCAGAAAATCCTTAAGATCCACAAACTGCCCCAAGGAAAACAGATTAAGTCTGGGAGGAGCATCTGAGAGTAGCTGAAAGACCCAGAATGGATATTGGTTCCTGGAGGCCAGGACAGTAAACATGAGGTTCAAGGAGACTAAAAAAATGATGATCTAATAGTGCACTTGAAAAAAAAAATTCAAAACTGATTGTCATCACACATCATTAACTGTGCCAGTAGTGGAATGTTCAGTGGATGAATAGTAACCTGCTTTAGTAAAGGCTCATTCTTGGCTGCACTGAGTTTCATTCTTTCTTTGTTTTTTTTTTACCTTCTCACAGCTGATCAGCAGCTGATAACAGGGCCTCTCCCCATCCACCTGGTGTATTGGGTACTCCTATTCCTCCAACAGGCTTATTCTGATCCATGCTAATTGTCAGCGAATAGACTGATGCTCCATATGCTCAATATAATGCTCCATATACAACATTATATTGCAAATGAGGACCTCTTTCCCTGACCATTATACCCCATTCCTTGCACATGCCTGTTTTCATCCAGGGAAGATGTGTAATGGGAACATGCTGTATTGTTCTGTCTCTAGCATTACTCAGCTGTTGTCCCCTACCATTTTACCTTTGAACAATGTTTCCTTTGTATGTCTCCAGCTTCTGCTAGGGATCAAATGCAAGGAATATCCCAGTGAACTCACCCCACACACAATAAGCACACCGATCCTTCCTTTGCCAGTGCTTCAGTTTCCCAAGCTGCTAAATGAACAAAGGTCAGCTGGGCCATATTCAGGGCTTTATCCCTGCATGCTACAGTGTTGGTTATGGTCTGACTGAGTTTCAATCAATTAACATATGCCCAGTCAAAGGTGAATTCCAGGCAGTCTTCTAAGGTGTTAAAATCTGACAATACACTCAGAGAGAAGGAAAGGAAAAAGGTTGTAACATCAGCAGACAACTGATAGTAAATACCCTTCCTCATAATGATCTCTAGAGCAGTGTATAAACAGTAAATGACAAAGGCATACACCACACTCTAAGGCATAGGCACATGATGAATTCACACTAGATGCAATGCCTTGAGAAAAGTCTGAAAGTCTATCAGTCGGCTTAGAGGATTAAGGAGCTGTTAATGAGCTGTTTCTTGTGGTGCAAGGTTTGATTCCCTCAGCCTCCATTGTCTAACTATGTAAGTTTGAGCAAGTCACTATACCAGGCACTACTCCTGGGGTAAGTCAGAAAAAGGTCCATGAAGATCAGTGCACTACCCCAGAAAACAAATACAATTAAACAATCAAAAATACTACAAATAATGACTGACCTGCACAATTAGGATCTCATGATTCAGAATTTCACAATCACTTAGAGATCTAATACAAGTATGATGGAATATTTTCTCTTACTTTTACCATCAGGGGATCATTTACTACTCTTAAGAGAACTGTTTCCATAATATGCAGAGATCTGTAGTCAGACTAACATGGGTCAAGCAGTTTGTGTGACATCAAATAATCATGCATCTTCTCTCTCAGTCATCATACAGAGACATGAAAGAACTGAGACAGGGCAATAATTCTCCAAAACATTTAGACTTAAAGAAGAATTTTTAAAGTATTAGGGTCGCTGCCACCTCATTCAAAACATCTAGGAATATCCCCTTCTGGAAGATTTATGAGCAATTCAAAATCACAAGACAGGCTTTAATCAGTCTCATGAGTCCTGGATCCAAATCTCAACTCAGATTGAAAGGTTCCTCACAAACTACAAATCTCAGCTTGGTAGTGATGGCAAAATAAAAACAAATAATGCTTTTTTTCAGTACAGGAAGAAAAAAAACAGATGGCGGGTGCATTTTTATGATTTTAGTTTCCTTTTGTTCAGGTGGAAGGGATTTTTACAGTTGTAAAAAGATTTTACAACTTTGAGAATAAATCAAATCAACTAAAAAAGTGTGGTTCAGGAATGCATGAAATGTAAAAGACTAAGGATCCTATCTGGATGTGGACTGATGGTTGGGAAAGTTTGGCTAATTTTCTCAAATACAAAACAGACACATATAGCTAACGTAAAATTTGTAAAGAACAACAACTGTACAGTGATGAAGTGCTTTGGGTCTCCAGTATGGTTCCCAGTGATAGCACCTTTTGTGCAGATTCTATATATCCTCCTTTTGCCCATGTGGGCTTTTACAAGGTGCTTCAATTTCCATCCACATTTCAAAGATGTACAGTAGGTCATTTGGTAATCATACAAAATAGGTCATTTGGTAATCCAACAAACTGCCCATACATACAGGTGTAGTGTGTGTGTTTGTGTGTGTGTGTGTGTGTGTGTGTGTGTGTGTGTGTGTGTGTGTGTGTGTGTGTGTGTGTGTGTGCATCGTGCAATTTGCTAACTTTCCCCCAAGAAATTGTGTCTCTGCTTGCACCCACTGAGTGCTGGAACATGCCATGGCTCCCCACAATCCTGAACTGGAAAAAAATGCGTAAATGGAGAATGAATAAGTGAATGAATGTATGTATACTGCACTATGAAGGGCAGCAAAAACTGCACTGTTTCTGTATAAAACAAGAGTAATTAATGTCTTAGGGTGTTGAAAAAAGATTAAAGGACGGGTAAACTATCTATGGTGAGCATACCTGTCAACTGTCCAGATTTTTGCAGAATGCCTAGATTTTTTACCTCATAGTTTGGTCTGTTCTTTATAAAATCTGTGCTTCTTTGCCAAATAACTGAGGACTGAAGTAATTAGATAACAAACATTTGAGTTTCAGACTTCATATCCTTCAGAAAACATATACCAATGCAAAACCTATTATATTAGACATTTTAAGTTTATAAGAGCAATATTTAAAACTTGTCCCTATTGTTGGACATTAGTCCCCCTATTATGTTTGGCTTTGTGTAGACTTCTTGTGCTAAGAGATTGACAGATATGATGGTGAGTGGAAAAAGACAATAAGCAGCATAATACCGCAGACTATATCCAAAAGTATCACCCCAAGCTACTTTCCTCAGAATATCTTCCTTTTCCGTTACTGCTCTGACACAGTATATTTCTGCCCCCATCCAACCCTCTCAATGTTCTACTCCTTATCTCTTACAAACATACTCAGTCCTGCCAATGCATGTACATGGTATTGTGGCTGTTTGCCTCTTTAAACATTATTTAGTTTTTTGATACAGCTTACTAAATAATGGTAGCATTGTGTACTGTTGTCTTTGTACAAATTTAACTAATCAAATGTTCTTTTTTTTGCCCACTGGTATGACCTAAAGTCTCCCCAGATGGACCAGTGCCTACCTCATCAATACATTAAAATAAATAAATAAATAAATAAATAAAATAAACTATTCAAAATGTGGTGTAGATGTTCATTTAATGGTAGTCATATCATGTGACAGAGTAATAAAGAAATGTTCACTGTAGAGGAAAAACAGATAAACAAGGGACTTCACACTTTTTCCTGGGATGCATACACCTCACTCATGTACTTGTACTCATGAACTTGAATGATAATCTGAAGATTTTACCACAGGAAGAAGTGGATGCTTCTGGGTGGTTGGACTTTTGGGAAATAGTGGAATAAGGGAATTAAGTAGATAAGAGACTTAAAAAAAATTGAAAGGTATTTAAATGTGAATAAAAAGTACTATCTTGTATAGTTTTGCAATTGTTAAAGAATCAGAAGAATAATTTATGGTTTTAAGGTGTGAGTCTTTAGTGAGTATGTTAAGTAGATCTTGGGAGCAGAAGAATACTTTGTGTTATTATTATATTTTTTTAATTTTATCGAAGGTAAATTGACTGGGCTGGCAGGCTGTTTTTCATCTATATCATGATTACTGTACTACAAAAACAAATACATGAAACAATTGTCATAAAAAACTTAAATAGGACATAGAAAATGTAATTCATAGAAATAATATACAGAAATATCATACATGATCATTACAGCATTAATTAGTAAGCACACATGGTGGTTATCAGGAACATGAGGCCTGATCGTGAGCATCCTGACACTGCAAGTAATCTGTGATTCAGAGAAGTAAAAACAGTTTCAGAAACTTCTTGATATACTTCTAAAAGAATGATGTGATGGGACTTTACCCCCTTCCCCAGACGTTTATGTGTAGAGGTCATGGGGCCTCCGTACTTCTGCTACTTAGTACTCTGACATAACTGTATCCTGCTGCTTAGTACTCTGAGATAACTGTATCCCGTTACTTAGTACTCTGACATAACTGCATCCTGCTACTTAGTAATCTGAGATAACTTTATTTTGCTACTTAGTACACTGAGATACCTGTATCCTGTAACTTAGTACTCTGAGATAACTGTATCCTGTTACTTAGTACTCTGAGACAAATGTATCCTGTTATTTAGTGCTCTGACATAACTGTATCATGTTACTTAGTACTTTGACATAACTGTACACTTCTACTTACTACCCTGAGATAACTGTATCCTGCTACTTAGTACTCTGAGATAACTGTATCCTCTTACTTAGTACTCTGACATAACTGCATCCTTCTAATGAGTACTCTGACATAACGATAACCTGTTACTTAGTACACTGACATAACTGTAACCTGTTACTTAGTACTCTAACATAACTGTATCCTGCTACTTAGTAATCTGAGATAACGGTTTCCTGTTACTTAGTACTCTGACAATTGTATCCTGCTACGTAATACTCTGACATAACTGACATAACTGTATCCTGTTACTTAGTACTTTGACATAACTGTATCCTGCTACGTAGTACTCTGAGATAACTGTTTCCTGTTAGTTATTACTCTGACATAACTGTATCCTGCTACTTAGTACTCTGGCATAACTGTATCCTGCTACTTAGTACTTTGAGATAACTTTATCTTGCTTCTTAGTACTCTGAGATAACTCTATCCTGTTACTTAGTACTCTGAGATAACTGTATCGTGTTACTTAGTACTCTGACATAACTGTATCATGCTACTTAGTACTCTGACATAAATATAACCTGTCACTTAGTGCTCTGTCATAACTGTATCCTGCTACTTAGTACTCTGACATAACTGTGTCCCGCTACTTAGTAGTCTGAGATAATTGTATCCTGCTCCTTAGTACTCTGACATAACTGTATCCTGTTACTTATTACTTTGACATAACTGTATCCTGCTACATAGTACCCTGAGATAACTGTATCCTGCTACTTAGTACTCTGGTATAACTTTATCTTGCTTAGTACTCTGACATAACTGTATCCTGTTACTTAGTACTCTGAGACAACTGTATCCTGTTATTTAGTGCTCTGACATAACTGTATCCTGCTCCTTAGTACTCTGACATAACTGTATCCTGTTACTTATTACTTTGACATAACTGTATCCTGCTACTTAGTAACCTGAGAAAACTGTATCCTGCTACTTAGTACTCTGAGATAACTTTATCTTGCTACTTAGTACGCTGAGATACCTGTATCCTGTAACTTAGTACTCTGAGATAGCTGTATCTCATTACTTAGTACTCTGACATAACTGTGTCCTGCCATTTAGTACTCTGACGTAACTTAATCTTGGTACTTAGTACTTTGACATAACTGTATCTTAGAGCAGTAAGAACACTGCAATGCACTCTATATCTTGGTGTAAATTGCCCTTGTAATCTTCAGAGTTTGAACAGAAACCCAGTACACATATTATGGTATACAGAACATATACTTTACTTAAAAACAATCCATGCTGCTAGTATCTATTGGTTCTTTTAGTTGCAGAACGTTTTTGTTTCATGATAGTGAATAAGCCAGAAAATTGCTGAAAAGTAGGTAGAGTATTTGTATGTAGTGACAGTGCATTTTAAATTGTTAAACTCCACAAAGACGAAGTCGTTATGAAACAATGTTATCAGTAAGCCAAGGTAGTAGACTGCATGATAAGATGTACAAGCCGTGTGTAAATTTCTTAAAACTACGTAGATAGCTGAAGATGGAGAACTGCTTCAAGAAAAGGCATTATGAACATTAATAGTAGAAGAACATTTTTGCTGTTTAAGAAAGAAAGGCTGGGTTTGTTGAAGGTATTGCAGTGATACTAATACCTGGAGGTCTAAGCCATAAGTCTGTCTGGTTTGCTTTGCATCACTGGTATTCTATTTCACTTGAAAAACAAGTCCAGGAGCTTGCCATTGCATGGGAAATGAAGATGACTTTCAGTGTAGTGGCTTTAGTTTCTTGAATTAAACATTTAGCGAAATAATAATTCATTTAAAATGCTGATATTAATTTGTGAATCAGCCTATCCACAATTGCAGCAATTACTTGAGGGTCAAGCCAGAAACACTGTAATGAGAGAAGGAAATATACTTGTCATGAGGACACAATCCAAGTGTCGAGGACAAGGAGGGGGTGAATATATGCCTATTTAAAAGACCATTTCCAGTCACATTTATTTTACTGAAGGAGAGATATAGATCATGGCAATGTTTTTAGAAAGTTTTTCTTTAATAATACTTAGATCATAGCCGGCCTTAGGCATAGGCCAACTAGGCAGCCGCCTAGGGTGCTGGTCTAGCAGGGGTGCTTTTCCAGTATTTATTTGGTGTAGGTAGACAAGGATGGGGCACCAGATAGTGTGATGGTGGTGTGCCGTGGAGCCCTTTTGCCTAGGGCACCAGTTGACCTTAGGCCAGTCCTTACTAAGATAACCATTTCCAGTCCAAATAAATATATCATCATCAAAAAAATATAGCTGGGGATTCCCTGGTTTAAAGGTACTAAAAGTTTATATAAATATTATGAACAGCAGTGACACCATAAGTGAGCTTCATGTGACACCAATGACCACATTCTGCAGATAAGGACAAAGAACTGTTACATTTTCACAGTATAGGTTGTAACAGAGATAATTTTCTTCAGGTCAGGGGAGATAGGAGAGAGGTCATAATGTGAAAACTCTGCAACAAAGATTAAAGGTCCTGGGCAGGGTTAAATCTTAAATTCTTTGGAGAGCTCAGTAAAGATCATTTTGGTTATTTTACCATAATCCATATTCCCTGAAATACTGTAGATAGGCACAGACAACAACCATGTGATATGACCTTTCTCAAGTCAAGCTGTTCCTTGCTGAGTAGACTGTATTAGTTTTTAAGTAATAGATAATCTGTGTGGATTTTTAATAATGGAGACAGAAACAAGATGGGCAGTGAAACTTAAGAGATCCTTGTTTATGATTGGGAGACACTGAGGATAGTCACTCATTAATAATATTTTCTAGAGGTGTATCTAAGGCAATGTTTACAGACTTTAAGGAGCTCAGAGGTCTGTCTGCTGGATACAGCAGAACCACAGTTTACTATTCCTTCAGCCATCTTTTGACAACTGTACTTGTTGCCTGCTAAAGGTGAGAAGTATCAGTATAGTCATAGAGGCAGGCTTTTAGGTGGGCTGAATTGTCTTGAGAGTTCCTATGGGAAGGACAAACAAAATGGCAATAGTGAAGTGGGTAGGAATAATATGGTCATCCTGATCAACTTGAAAGTAATAGTTAGATTTATTTTATTCTAAAAGATTGTTTAGCTCATTGAAGTGTCCTACATAACAAATGCCCTCAGCTGCCAGAAATGCACTCCTTTAAAACAACACCCACATCAACACATACAGCCATGTCTCATGAAGCCTTTGTTTCTAAGCACATAAGGCAAGCCACCAAACAACCCAACATTCTGATCATTGGAGATTCTGTTGTAAGACACACAGATGTTATTCTTACCAAGATGAGTAAGTAGAGAGTCACAGTCAGTTGCTTATCAGGAGCCGAGATTCGTCATATTATGCACTCAGTCAGGTCTCTGGACCCCAAGTACCAGAATTACTTTGTCCTAGTCTGCGAGGGTATAAATGAACAGAGATGCACCTCCCTAGACTGCATGAAGAGAGACATCATAGTGCTCTCAGAGTATGTGTCCCAGGCTGGTATGAACCTAGCATTGAGCAGCATTCTACCTGCCTCAAGGATGATGCCACAATACGAACAGAAAATGACTGATTTTAGTAATTAGTTTAGTTTCTGGTGTCATTCTAAGAGGGTGCAGTATTTGTCAGCACGGAAAGAGATGATCAGCAGACCACGCTGCTTTACCAGGGATGTTCTCCACCTCTCCCCTCTAGGCTTTTGAATATTAACTAAAACATTGCCTCCCCATACTGCCCTTTTTGGCAATACCAAACTGAAAGTACTTCTGACATAGCAAATCAAAATCAAGATAATCTAAAGGTGTTACTGTTTTTTACTAGTAGTCTAAGCAAGAAACTCCACTCCGTACAAACTCTCTTAATTCGAGAGAATGTTGATGTCTGTGTAGTCACTAAGACATGGTTTAAAGCTGTGCAGAGCACCCTGACTGTACAAGGCTATAATGCCTTCCACACATTTAGACCAGCTACTATACAGAGATGGACTAAAGATGGAGGTGTCTCAATTTACAAAAATAAATATGCCTCAAGGCTGGTCAAGCAGGATGATGTGCTTGAGCTTCTCCACATTGAAATCACCAGACAAAATTCCATACCACTTTCTTACAAACTAAAGGTCCCCCTGTATGACCAAGGAAACCCATAATACGTACATAATCTTACTGAAAACACTCAGAATCTGATCCAATACCATATTTATGGGTGATTTTATGACACTGTTAACTGGGAATCGTATATAACACCGAATGTGTTGGCACAGAGATTTCTGGATTTTGCAAACATAAACACACTGGACAAGATTATCAATACACAGACCAGGGACACAAACATACTGGTTCAGATCCTCACTAATATGGAAGAAGACTGCACATACTCTAATCAAATGTCCTCTCTGCTTAGGTCAGACCACAAAATGGTCTTCTCTGAATTAAAAATAAAACCCGGGACCCCAGCTAACCCTGGAGTATTCAAGAACTACTCTTAGGCTGATTTCCTAGCATTAAATTTATTTATGTATTTATTTTTTTATTTATATTTGTTTATCAGGGTAATGCACTATTCTCAATGGACCTTTTGCAGGAACAGTCTGGGAAAATAGGATGACATAAGAAATGAAAAAATATTTACAAATACAAGGATAGGGTATAAAACATACATATTAACAGATGTAAAAATATAATACAACATTTAGTTTAAAAAGCAGTTTACAAAGTCAAAACATGGGTTAAAAAATGGAATTATGCTTAGCAGAGAGTTTTGGATAAGCTGTAGCCATAATGGCTGAGATAGCTTATGCTACAGGGGTAGCAGCTTATTGTATAAAGCAGTATGAAGACATTACAAGAGGCAAGTGAGAATAGATACCATGGACAGAAGACAGAGAAATGGTGAGAGATGCAAAGAGAAGGGGGAGGTAGGATGAATGAGAGGTAGTAACTGAGGAGATGGAACATAAGATAAGGAAGGATGAATCAGGGATAGAGGGGTGTAAGAATAATAATCTGGCAACATTTCAGGCCCCCCCGACCCTGAGAACACTGCTGCCTACACAGAATTGTTCAAAGCAACCCTATACAAGCATGTTAAAAGCTGCAGGCAGGCAGCTCTGTCTATCAAGAATAAGTACAGAAATAACTCAAAAAATAAGCCACCCTAATGGACTCATAAAATCAATAGGCTGTATAATAGAAGGAAGAAAATCTTGACAAAAAATAGGAGGTGTAACACCTATCATGATAAAAGCACTCTCTCAAATTACAAAAACACAACTTGGAGGACAAATAGTCTACCAAAGTCATATCTGAGGTAAATGTGGTCTTCCAGGCAAAGGCAAAGCACAACCACAAGACATTCTTTAGTCATATCCACAACCTCAAAGGCAGTACACAGATGTGTGCAGTGTTCATAGTTAACACTCATCTATACTGATCCAGAAGATATAGCACACATCCTGGCAGACAAATTCAGCTCTAACGTTGCCCCCCCCCAGCCTCCCCTCAGGGAATACCATCAAATATAACTCACCATACTATCTCTAGGGAACAGGTCCTCAATGAACTCTCTAAAGCCAGGAATACTGAATCAATGGGCCCAGACAATATCCCAGGCAACCTTTTAAATAGCATGAAACATGACCTGTCAGGGCCTCTGGAATCACTATTTAACCATAGCCTTCTAGGTTTTGTGCCTCATGAATGGAGAGCAGAAACTCTCATCCCTCTTCTCAAAGGTAGAGTATCTACAGATTCTGGAAACTACAGACCCATAAATCTCACTAGTCTCATATGTAAAGCCATAGAAAGAATTATCATGGAAATTATCGATGGGATAATGACGGGATGGTGTCACTGTCTCTGCTTGACAGTGGCACAGAAAAATAACTTTCTTGGGTGGCGTAAGCCAGGGAACATTGTTGGCTAGGCTTACGTAGGTCCTTGGGCTGATAGCCTAGTACCTACCTATGAACCTATGAATGCGTGCATGTCAAAATAGCTCTTCATATTTGTCACATATTTCATTTTTTGTATCTCTTCATATACATTTGCTTCTATTCAATTTTGTGAAGTGCTTAGGGCTAAGCTTTATAATAAAGTGATGGTAGGGCCACACGTGTGGAAAGGTATACCCACAGCAGGGCTGCAGGATTCAGGAAAATAGCTTGTAACTAGGCTTAGGTTTAGATAAAACATTTTAAGGAGAGGTTCAGTGACAACCTACTCAACACTACTTAATAAGCATACAGACATGTTTTCAGGAACAGTGAGAAACTGTTTTTGATAATACCTTAGAAATCTATTCTTTATTGATGACAGAGAGTGTAAGGGATATTGTGATAGATGGTATTGACACAGATGTTGCTTGAATGTAATTTGTTGAGATCTTCTCTGCTAGTATATTTGTTGCTATTTCAGTTGGAGTAGAAGGTCACATACAGAAAAATACTGACCAATGTTAGATGTTAATTCCTATTTTTCTAAAATTGCCAAATAAGGATTTGTAGTTACTCTTCACTACAAAAAGCTAATCTTTATTAACAGCTTGCTTTACCGGTCCTTATAGTGCTTTTCAGTTCCTTGATGATATTTTTTATATTGTCCTTATTATGAGGAATTCTAGCCTTACAGTGCAGTTAAGGCATTTTTCCTTATCATAATGTTTGGTTATATCAGCTACTCACCAAGTGAATTTCTTTTTAAATTTCTCATTGTATTTGACAATAAGTAGGACTGATAAATACATGGATTTGTTGCGACATTGTCTTTTGCGGGAAGTCAGAATCACATTTGTGCTTACAGTGTCAGAATTTCTGAGACTAATCAGAGCTACTGATGAAACATATTTCCCCACAGAAGTAATAGGTGTGGTGTAACTGGAAATCTAGAAAGATGCACTAAGCACCTTATATATGATTTATTTGTTTCCATATCTAACAAAAGGGGGTAACAGAGAAGGATCTCCTCCAGACCCTAGGGTAAGACCATCTGTCTGAATCAGTACTCACTTTTGGGATATTATCTTGTATCTAGCTAGATCTTCAGAAAGAAAGTATAATGCAGAAATTCCTGAAATGTACCTAATGTACAATACTTGGCTTTCTTTATAGGGTGTGCTTTAGGCTGAGCAATGCTGATTCAGTAACATGACTACATCATGTTTTTGTCATGTTTGCAACATATGCCAGGTACCTTTTTAGTTAACAGAGAAATATGACAAATTCTCCACAAAGTTTTGCATTGTACACACTTTATCTGGTAGATGATATTTTTGTTTGCAAGTGCAGCTGTCGGTTAAAGAGAAGGGATGAAAAAAGGGAAGAATGAAGACTATATTTTTGATTACAAGAATAAAAATGAAACAGGAAGGCTATAGCTGGAGGTTAAACAAAGAGGAAACAGCACCAATATGTATGAGAACAAATTGAAAGTTGTGGAGAATAGTTCTAATCATTTACTGGTAAAGAGCAAGCATGTGAGGAAATCATTTTGTGTATCTAATATGCTGAAAATTTATCAAAAAAAAAAAATAAAAATAAAAAAAACAGTTATGCTGTCTAATTCAGGTTAACTGTGAAATGAACATTTTATGGAATGTACATTGATCATATTAAGGAGATTAAATACAACTTAAAGTACTTTAGTGTTAATAAATTTGGTTCACAGGAAGATATTTTCTTTCTTAAGAAATTTAAGTATTGTTTTGCTAAGTATCTCCACCCAGCATAATCAACGTTTTAGTCTTGCTAATGTAGAACAAAGCCTTGAGGCAAGAAAATGTGCTTAACCACACCTTAAAGCAAGGACTTCTCTGGAAATAGAGCACCGATTATATATTAACAAACACAATGTCTCTATTGATTCTAACAGCAGATTAAAACTTGCTGCAGCAATGACTACAGCTGGATGGAAGTACAAAAGGTTGCATACAGTGAAAAAAACGTTAATAAATGGAAGTCTGGAAGGGAGATTAATGTCAGTGATTCAATGTGTCAAAGTGTGCGCGTGTGTGTGTGTGGGTGTGTGTGTTTGTGTGTGCGTGTGTGCGTGTGCATGTGCGCGTGTGTGTGTGTTTGTATGCTTGTGTATACATGCGGGCATATACATCCTGTGATAGAATGACCTCTTGCCTGGGATTAGTTCCTGCCTTGTACAGACTCAACGACTATATATTCTTCCATCAACCTCAAATTGGATAAAGTACAGATTCAGAAATGGGGAATAACTTTATTTTAGGTAACTTATAAAACAGCTATGCCATAAACTCAATATTTCCTTTCCTTTCCTCTATCCAGAGTGTATTTTCTCCCACTAGAATGATTCTTACACTTCCACATGTTAAAAAGTATATTCATCTTCCTCAGTACACATGTCGGGGCTGAAAGAAATCAATTTTTGCATTTGAATTTTTTATCTAGTGTGGAGCAATGATAACAAATAACCAGTTTCAGTCTCAGCCCTGGGATCACACTTTCTTTAGGAGTTTGTAGTCCTTATTTTTATGTCATTTCTGGCTATCACATCCGAAGGAAAGGAATCGCATAGAGCAAAGTATCTGTAATGCTCTTTTGCTCACACTCATGGGCTCATACAACTACCAGGCTCCAAGGATTCTCAACCATATTGTTATTTACAGTCATATTCTTTCCCTTCCCTGGGGCACGATCCTTTGCTTTGTTATGAATTTTTTGTGTAATACCACCAAACAATGCACACATTATACAGCTAGGAATATGTGCTAAGCAAAGCACATCTGCAGTTGGTGTATAAGTTATGGTGTTTTGAAGAAGGAGCCTCATACTGGGGAGTGTAGGGGTGATGTTTCCCATGTAAATCGCATTTTTTTTACTTTAATCTGCGTAGTGCATGTGTATTCAGGTATGTGTCTATACCCTTTTGGTGTGAATTATTAGGAAGCTTATCAATTGTTTTGCTGTCTTGGGGATGTTACTGACTTCCAAAAGTGAGGGAGCCAATAACTTATTTTGGTGTCTTGTGAATGTTATTGCCTTCACAACTGAGGTAGTGTAAGGTGTGCACTTGTTAGATAGGTACCTGTGCATCTTTTGTACATTAATTCTGTACTAATTCATAGGTTTATAGGTTCATAGGTCTGTACTAGGCTAATGGCCCTGGAGCCTTTAAAAGCCAAGCTCATAGACGTGCCCTGGCATTGTGCCACCCATCTTTAGTTCCCAGTCACTCTATCAAGTAGAGCCACTGGAGTGATCCTAGGGGTGAACTTTCTATTTCCCATCCACTCATCAAGACTGCTCTTGAAGAGGGCTAGTGAGGTGCTCTGTTTGACATGTATGCAAAGTCTATTTCATAGCATGGGCAGTCTCTGGGTTATGAACCTGTCCCTCCACCATGTTCTGTTGAATGTGGTAATGAGGTTGAGGTCTCTGGAGTGTGTAGTGCGGTGGGATTGGGATTTCTTTAGATATAGTATTTCTAACAGTGCTGGGACAGACATGGCTTTGTAAGTCAAGCAGAGATTGCCTCTTAGTAGATGATATGAGACAGAGAATAGCTGGAGTTTTTTGAGTCTGGCCATGTAGGACATGTGTTTAAGGCCTAGGATCCACTTCATGAGTTAGTTTTGTGGCCTCTCCAGCTGTTGCAGGTGTCAAGTGAGGTACATGCCAAATGGGGGATTATACTCTATGATTAGTCTAACAAGGGAAGAGTAGAGAGAAATGATGATCTCTTTCTTCCTAGATGCAAAACCCTTGGTAATGAGATGTGCCACATAGAAGGACTTTCTGACCACAGTGACAATGTGGTGGTCGAAGGAGAGGTTGCTGTCAACCTGTGTACCCAGATCTCTTATAATGTCTTCAGTGTTCAGTGGGCCCCCATCAGGAGAGGACCCAGGACCGATCCCGATGGGAGTCCACTCGAGAGTGGTTGGCAGTCTGACTTGGAGTCTGGTACTTTCACACTGTGTGTTCTATCTGTGAGCCAATTTGCATCCCACCTAACAATATAGGGGTTCATGCCTAGTTTGGAGAGTTTATCAATAATTCCTGAGTAAGGAACGGTATCAATTTAGGTGGGCATTAGGTGTAGTATTTATTATATGAGTGCAACACAGTGTGTTTCATTTGGGGGGCAATCATATGTGTGCTTGATTTTTTTTTTAATTGTATGTCAGTGATTTGTATTTGTGATGTTTGCACATGTATATTCATACATACATATGTGCATACACACACAAACACACACACACACACACATATAACTTATATATATATATATATATATACACACACACACACACACACACACACACACACACACACACACACACACACACACACCACCAAAGGTTCAGCATAAATATTTTCTTCCAGAATACTTTCAAAAAAGTCAGTCCGTATGGCAATCCAAATAAGTCAGGTTTAATGGAAGCAATCCAAATAAGTCAGGTTTAATGGAAGCAACAGCACATACAACAGTTAGCTGCCATACAGCAGCATCAGGAACAGGTAATTCCACAGAGGAACAAGTGACTCAACAGACCATATGGAGTGACTTATTGAAAGTATTCTGGAAGAAAATATTTATGCTGGACCTTTGGTGGTGTGTATTTGTTTTGGTCCGTGCATTCTGTGTTTGACTGCGAGTACCAGGATTTTGTATGTGTGTGTGTGTGTGTGTGTGTGTGTGTGCGTGTGTGTGTGTGTGTGTGTGTGTGTGTGTGTGTGTATATATATATATATATATATATTTATGAAGATATGTATATATATATATATATATATATATATATATATATATATATATATATATATATATATAGATATATATATATATATATATAGATATATATATATATATATATATATATATAGATATATATATAGATATAAAGTTACTTGCAGTCTGTTGAAAGCACAGCTGATAGAGTGGACTGATTTGTGCCCTGACTGATCATTTGCACATACGATCACAAATTGCAGGCAGTTTTGTTCGAAAGATCACATTACGATGAATATTAGGAATATGTCCTTTTCTCACTTTGTGATCTTAGAGTAAGTATTACTAGAGCTTCAGGGGGGCAGGGGCAAGAAGCTTTTCTCAAAGGAGACACCTCTGACTCTATGAAAATTGGGTAATAAAACCTGAGGTAATAATATACTTTGGATGACCCAAACTATAACCTCATTCTATATTCATTTTGTAGTTAGCATTATGTCATTAATAGGTAGTGGCCTGTATTAGGCTATATAATCCTAAACGTCTTCAGCTAGTTTCATTATTTTCATATTTTTGACGCTATAACATCCCCATATGTAACAAAGAAACATACATAAAGCTTCATGTAATACAATTATACAATTACTGATTTTATCTGTCTCCCACTGTTAATGAGTCTTGATTTCTTAGAGATACAGTATTTTTTAAAACTCACTAAGGAGCAGAAAGTTCTAGTAGATGTGGAGCTTTGCAGAAATTGTGTTAACATAAGACAACCGTTTAGAACACAAATTTTAAAATGAGAAGTACAGTCATAATAAGTGACTTGGATGGCTGCTGATGGTCTTAGGATAAGAGACGGAAAAGTCCTTTTTTAAGACTCACAGCAGAATGAATATACAAACTTTACTTTATTAATCTGCATACTATAAATAAGAATTTATAATATAGTTGTATCTTGGGCAAATGTTATTATTAATTATGTATGTATGTCCATTTTTAGCTATTGCACGTGCTGACCAGGATAGTCTGACTGATCCATAAAACATTTTCAGTGGAGGCCTGGGGAGAAAAGTTTCAAAGCAAAAGAAATCATGTTCATTAAGAATAGCATAGGTATATCATCAGTACCAAAGCAGTAAGAAAATAAAGAGAAGAACAAATAGATTTACAAAGTGATCAATATGAAGAGCATCAGTTTGTATCTGCTTTAGCTAAGATCTTTAAGCCTACATTAGTGATTCCAGTACATCAATGAACTGCATTGTTCACTGTTTTAAGTGTTCTAACTGCTGTTATTAAGTTCTGGTTCCATTCTTGTGTACTGAGTGTATGCCAGGCTAGTTCAGGACTTGTCTTTGCTTTGGGGTAGTTCCAGGTATATCAACTCAGAGCTAAGGGTCTGTGAATTCCAAAGTAGCTGTTTGCTGTGATGTTGCTGTTTGTTGTGATTTTTTTTTTATTACTGTTGTATTGTAATAGTTTTGCACATCAGAGAAAGACAGGTAAGTGCTCATTTTTTTCCTTTCCACCCACCAAGGTGTAGAAATGTTTTTACACCCAGTGCATCTGTTGTTGCCTGCCCCTTACGATAATCTGACAACATTTACTTAGTTAGTTAGTTAGTCTTTGTTGATTGGGTTAGTTCCACTAGGCTACTAGCCTCTTTTCATGGGAGACCCAATGTGATATTTATACTACTAATTTAAATCTGGCCAGGGCATTGGGGAAATTCCTCTACTCCATCATTTCTTGGTGAGTGGGACTGTTGCAAGTGGTACGCTTCTTTCTTCCATTCTGAGCATGTAGGCAGCTAGGACAAAAAGGAGGCTTGCAGCTATGGCTACATCTGCAGATGTGTTATGTTGTTCTGAAGTTGGAGAGGATTTGTTGGTGAGTGAGTCGAGAGGAGAGGAGAAAGGAGCTAATGTTCAAGTGATGAAGTCAGTTGAGACTTCACAGCAAGTTGGTGAAGAGTTGGAGTTAAATGGTGCAATGGGGATGGTTGAGCCTTCTAATTCATTGATATTGATGTGGTTATAAATGGAGAAGGAGAAGGAAGGGAAGGCAATCGTGCCATCTCAAGATTCAGGAGTCAGGTTTTAGGAGAAACTGTTCTTTGACAATAGTGTGGATTATAATGAAGTAGTTGTTACAACTCTGCAGTCAGGAGGGTTGCATGATGTTGTCTTACAAGAGACGATAAATGAAGGTGAACCAAAGTGCAGAAAAGATGTGGCATGGGAGGACATAATGGACAAAATTCACAATGAAGAGACTGAGTCTCTACATAAAGAAGCTTTAAAAAGAGTGAAAGTGTTTGGTGATATGGTGAGAGAGAAAGGGAAAAAGAGTAGCAGCTGGTAAAGAAATTGTTACAAAACAATGAACAAATTACTCAGCAAGGATCTTCAGTAAAGGAGAATATGGATGGAGAAGTATGGTATTTGGGACAACATTATTTCTCCATTCAGCATTTCACCAGCAGAGGTAAGAGATTTTATTCATATATGCAAGGAGACTTTTTGTGATATTTTTTAAAAATGGACAAGCAATGGAAAAGTTCTGGGGGATTATGAAAGTATAAAGACGGAGCGGCTTGGAATGCTTATGTGATAACAGCTTTTTTAAAGAAAATAATTTAAAAAATCATGTACAATTTAGGACTAAAATTGAAAAAGAGACTTTAAAAAGACACTTAACACATGCAGAGAAGTACTAGACATTTCTAAAGTGCTTGCTAAAAGAGGTTTAAGGAGTGGGGTGGTATTATAATCTTATTTTAAAAATGGAAAATGGAAAAAATATATCCCTAGTATTATAAATGTGGAAGCATAAAAAGGTATTGTGAAATACTGTGGTCAACCTAAAACTTGTTTCTAAAGTGGAAAAACAGATCATTTGATTGTTGATTGTGCAATAAGGAAATGTCTTTTATATGGTATAATAGGACATGAGATAAAAAAATGTTAGTTAAAATGTTATAAATGAAATAAGTCTGGACACGTGGATGGATTATAAGGAAAAGAAGGATGAGTCAAATGAATATCTTATGTTACAAAAGCAATAACAAACTAATGAATAACAGGGGCCAAAATGTGGAAGAGGATGTAGTTAAAATAGTTAAAAATAAAAATAAAAATAAGGGTAGTAGCTCATTTCATGGAGAACAAGAGTTAAGTATAGAAGAAGGCCTGTAAACCAGTGATGAGGAAACTGTGAGTTGGATTATAGTTAAAAAAAAACTCTACTGACAAAACTGTAAAGGAGGGAAAGAAAATTAATTGGATTAAATATTAAAGAAAAAAGTAAGAAAAAGGGTGAAAGCTTTATTTCTTCTTTCTGTCTAGGATTTCATGGAATAATAGCATCAGTTTTAGGATACTGACATTAAATGCTAATAGTCCAAAAATGATAGTTAGAAGACTTCTGATTATAGAATGGAATAAAAGATTTCATAGTGACATTATATTAGAAGAAACACTATTTCTACCAAAGTAAGAGAGATTGCAAGCTGAGATTTGTAGGAAAATTAGGTATTTTGGAATTTAGGACAAGATTTATGTTCAGGAATATGAATATTTATCAATGAAGAAGTAAATATCATTGATATAGCTTGAGTTTTAATGGGTATGATAACAATTATTGATGTGAGATGGATATGTAAGGTATATAGAATACTCACATTATATGCATACGTGACTAACAAAGAAAGAAAAAATATGTTTAACTTAATTTTGAACTATATTTCTATAAACATGGGCATTATAATAGTGGAAGATTTCAATTATGACTTGATGTAGAAAATGAAAGGGAATGATTTTAGAAAGGTTGAAGAAATTATGACATGTGATAAATTAACTTTGTAGAAGAACAATATACAGACCTATAGCAAAGGAATATATAAAACACATATAGATTCTTTTCCTATATCAGAAGGTCTAGAGGAAAAAGGTAAAGGTACAACAGAAATAGATTTCTCAGATCATTAAACTATTTGGATAGAGTTAAAAGATAATATGTGTGGTGTTAAGATAGGGAAAGGCTTAAAAAGGCTGAATGAGGAAGAATGGAGGAAGAAGGTGAAACAAAAAAGAATTATGGGAGATTGTATATCTATGATGTAATTTTATAATGAATGGTCAGAATGGTTGATGTACTTCAAAAAGAAATATAAAAAATGTTATCAGGGATAGCAAGTGAAAAGAGAAAAGACATGAAGAAGGGGTATAATATTTTAAGTGAAGAAGTTTTTGATAAATTAGAAAGAAATAATAAGTATTTTAGTATGGTAAATGAAATGTATACAGTGAATCAAGATAAAATTAAAAACTTGGTATTTAAATAAAGACATTTTCTTCAGGGACAAACAAGAGGTAGCATTGTACTTAAACAAGGTCGTAAAAGAAGATGTTTAATGAGAGAAGTGAAAGTTGAAAAAGGAATAGTGCAGAAAGATCAAAAAAATATAATGTGAAGAGCTGCAGAAAATGTTCAAGATTTTTTAAAAATAACATGGGCAAGAAAGATAAGATGTTATGGAATGTTAAAACCTTTTATTATTTAGAAAATATGGATTTGGAAAAAAGATAGAAATTAAGGAATTGGACAAAATATTAGGACAAAAGAATGTAAATACTACAGCAGGACCAGATTGGCTAGCATATCAAATGTATAATAATATAACAGAATACATATTTAAATTTGTATGGAAAAAGTTGAAAGGAAAGATAAAAGGAATTGGGGGCCTATTGTTTTGAACAATACTGATTATAAGATTTTTATGAAAATTATGCAAAAAGAATGGAGTTAAAACTTTGAGATATCATAGTAGTTACAATACACAGTGTTAAATGTAGATGATATAAATAATTATTAATGATTGTTAGAGAAATAGTAGATAATATAATCAACAGACAAGAAAGAGTACTTGTTATGGTAGGAGATTTAATTTAAATACTTGATACCATTCAACATGACATGTTATGGGATATATTCAGTGCACATAAGTTGAGTAAGAAGGTACAAAATGTGTGTGTAATGGTGTATGAGCAGAATAAAGTAAAAGTATTAATCAGTGGGTGGTTGAGGGATGAAATAAGTAATAAGAGAGACATAAGACAGGGATAGCCTTTGAGTGGCATTATGTTCTCACTAACTATGAATATCGTAACTAGTTATATGAATAATGTGGTTAGCAATGGTATGTACAGAACAAAGTAAGGTATTGAGATCCCTACAATGTTATCTTATCCAGATGATATTATTTTGATTACTAAACATTAGAGTGAGATGGTTGAAGTCCTAAGTAAGTTAAATGAATGCCTAGAAAATGGCATGAACTTTAATACAGTAAAAAGTAATGTTCTGAAGTATGAGGGAAAAATAAAATATATTAAATTTAATTTACAAGAAATAAAAGTATCAGGGATTAGATATGGAAAGTAAGATTTATTTTTACAATGAGAAAAGGTGATAAGAAAAGTGAAAAATATGTGTGATTTTTGAAAAGTTTTAGACTTTCATTTAAGAAAATGTATATTTGTTGAATTCTATTGTTTTGGAAAAGCTATCCTATTTAGCTAGTATGTTTAATATGCCTTTGAAATATGAGAAAGAAATTATTAGCATTATTCTTTCTTTATACAGGGGTCTCGATAAGAAAAATGAAAAATATGTGTGATAGAATGACCTCTTACCTGGGATTAGTTTCCTGCCTTGTACAGACTCAATGACTTTATAGACTTCCATCAACCTCAAATTGGATAAAGTACAGATTCAGAATTGGGGAATGACTTTGTTTTAGGTAACTTATAAAACAGCTATGCCCTAAACTCAATATTTCCTTTCCTTTCCTCTATCCAGAGTGTATTTTCTCTCACTAGAATGATTCCTACACTTCCACATGTTAAAAAGTTTATTCATCTTCCTCAGTACACATGTCGGGGCTGAAAGAAATCAATGTATGCATTTGAATTTGTTATCTAGTGTGGAGCAATGATAACAAATAACCAGTTTCAGTCACAGCCCTGGGATCACACTTTCTTTAGGAGTTTGTAGTCCTTATTTTTATGTCATTTCTGGCTATCACATCTGAAGGAAAGGAATCGCATAGAGCAAAGTATCTGTAATTCTCTTTTGCTCATACTCATGGGCTTACACAACTACCAGGCTCCAAGGATTCTCAGCCATATTTTATTTATTTATTTATTTATATTTGTTGACCGGTAGTGTCCGACTGGACGTAGGTCCATTTTCAGCGGAGGCTCGGGGAGAAAAGCTCCACAGTTAAAATAAACAGACAGTAGTTACATTGGATTACATAGCGATTAACAATTTACATAGCAATTACTTACAACATATTTACAGATGAAGAACATAGTACATCAGTAGACAACTAGAATCTTTATCTGTGAAGTACATAACAGACATTAACAAATGTTAAAATAAGAAGTTCCTGCTATATAAGTACTAGGTTTATGAGAATCTGAGCTTGCTATAATCAAGGTAGTTAGTGGAGTGGAAAGAAAGGTAGTGGTTGGATGGGGTGGGTGATATTAGAGTGGGAGTTGCAAGGGCATAGCCAGCATGTTTTTAGGTGCACATTTAGTAAAGTTTTGAAGTGGGTGAATGATGGTACGGAGGTAATTGTGGGTGGGAGCGAGTTCCATAATTTGGCTATGGTGCAAGAGAATAGTGCTTCACCAGCAGAGTTATTGGCTTTAGTGATCTGCAAGTGATTTTTGTTGCTGGATCTTAGTGGTCTGGTGGTGTGATAGGGTTGGAGTAGATTCTGGAGGGATGGGACATTTAGTGGATGGTTTACTAGTTTGTGGGCGAGTGAGAGTTGATACCATTGAAGGAGGTGAGTGAATTCAAGCCAGCCTAGTTCAGCAAGTGAGAGACAGTGGTGACTACGGTAGGATGCCCCTGTGGCGAATTTGGCAATTTTGTTGTAGCAGGTCTCTAGCTTGTTTAGATCGCATTGCCTTAGGTTGGTATATATTGGAGAGGCATAAAGTAGGGTGGAGATAATGTAGGAATTTGCCATTGAAATCTTTGCTGCTTTGCTGAGAAGATGCTTATTTCTGTATAATGCTCCTAGTTTTTTGTGGACTTTTTTTATGGTCATGGATATGTGAAAGTCAAATTTTAGTTTATTGTCTATTTCCACTCCTAGCAATTTGGTGTGTTCAGTTGGGTATATAGTGGTGTTGTCTTTTGCTGTGATGAGAGTTGTTTTGAGTATGTTTAGTGGGTTGGAAGATGAGTAGTTTAGTTTTGTTTGGGTTGAGTATTAATTGGGCATCAGATAACCAGGTTTCAACAGAGGAAAAGGCTTCCTGTGTGACTTTTTGCAGTTTGGGGAGGGAATGGGCTGAGCAGATGATGGTTGAGTCATCTGCGTATTGTATGAGTGTGCCATGTGTGGTGGCAGAGGCTAGATTATTTTTGAAAACAGAGAAGAGGAGGAGTCCAAGGATGGAACCTTGGGGAACCCCTATGTAGACAGGTAGTTGGGGAGATATGTCATTCTGCCATACAGCGGATTGTTGGCGGTCAGACAGGTAACTCTGAAACCAGTTGGTGACTGATTGTGAGAAGGATAGGTTATTGAGGACAGAGATAAGTTGTTTGTGTGGGACCATGTCAAATGCTTTAGATAGGTCTAGGAAAGTAGCAGAGGAGAGATAGCCATTGTTTTTATGCTGAAGGATAGTGTTAGTAAAGGAGAGTAAGGCAGAGGTGGTGCTATGGTTTGGTCAGAAACCATGCTGAGGATTGGAAAGGAGGTTGTTAGTAAGGAGGTAGTCTGAGACCTGAGAGTGTATGCATCTCTCTAGTATTTTGGAGAGTGGAGAGAGAATAGCTATGGGGTGGTAATTGGTTATTTACAGTCATATTCTTTCCCTTCCCTGGGGCATGATCCTTTGCTTTGTTCTGAATTTTTTATGTAATACCACCAAACAATGCACACATTATACAGCTGGGAATATGTGCTAAGCAAAGCACATCTGCAGTTTGTGTATATGTTATGGTGTTGTAATGAAGGAGCCTCATACTGGGGAGTGTAGGGGTGACGTCTCTTATGTAAATGGCATTTTGTTTACTTTAATCTGCGTAGTGCATGTGTATTCAGGTATGTGTCTATACCCTTTTGGTGTGAATTATTAGGAAGCTAATCAATTGTTTTGCTGTCTTGGGGATGTTACTGACTTCCAAAAGTGAGGGAGCCAATAACTTATTTTGGTGTCTTGTGAATGTTATTGCCTTCACAACTGAGGTAGTGTAAGGTGTGCACTTGTTAGATAGGTGCCTGTGCATCTTTTGTACATTAATTCTGTACTAATTCATAGGTTTATAGGTTCATAGCTGTGTACTAGGCTAATGGCCCTGGAGCCTTTAAAAGCCTAGCCCATAGACGTGCTCTGGCATTGTGCCACCCATCTTTAGTTCCCAGTCACTCTATCAAGTAGAGCCACTGGAGTGATCCTAGGGTTGAGCTTTCGATTTCCCATCCACTCATCAAGACTGCTCTTGAAGAGGGCTAGTGAGGTGCTCTGCTTGACATGTATGGGAAGTCTATTCTAGAGCATGGGCAGTTTCTGGGTTATGAACCTGTCCCTCCAGCATGTTCTGTTGATTGTGGTAATGAGGTTGAGGTCTCTGGAGTGTGTAGTGTGGTGGGATTGGGATTTCTTTAGATATAGTATTTCTAACAGTGCTGGGACAGACATGGCTTTGTAAGTCAAGCAGAGATTGCCTCTTAGTAGATGAAATGAGACAGAGAATAGCTGGAGTTTTTTGAGTCTGTCCATGTAGGACATGTGTTTAAGGCCTAGGATCCACTTCATGAGTTACTTTTGTGGCCTCTCCAGCTGTTGCAGGTGTCGAGTGAGGTACATGCCAAATGGGGGATTATACTCTATGATTAGTCTAACAAGGGAAGAGTAGAGAGAAATGATGACCTCTTTCTTCCTAGATGCAAAACCCTTGGTAAAGAGATGTGCCACATAGAAGGACTTTCTGACCACAGTGACAATGTGGTGGTCGAAGGAGAGGTTGCTGTCAACCTGTGTCCCCAGATCTCTTATAATGTCTTCAGTGTTTAGTGGGCCCCCATCAATGTGGTAATTAGTGGGAACTGAGCTCTTCCCAAAGGGTATATGACAGCGCATTTTTTGGCATTAAGCTTAAGGCCATGGTTTCGACACCAGTCAGTGGTCTCAGTGAGGCCTTCCTGTAGGATGTCTACATCACTTGGGGAGTTATTAATGGCTCCCAGCTTGCAGTCATCTGTGAATTTGGTCAGCCTGAGTCCCTCTGTGTTGGCCTGGACTTCTGAGAAGTAGATGCCAAACAGGAGAGGACCCAGGACCGATCCCAGTGGGAGTCCACTCGAGAGTGGTTGGCAGTCTGACTTGTAGTCTGGTACTTTCACACTGTGTGTTCTATCTGTGAGCCAATTTGCATCCCACCTAACAATATAGGGGTTCATGCCTAGTTTGGTGAGTTTATCAATAATTCCTGAGTGAGGAACGGTATCAATTTAGGTGGGCATTAGGTGTAGTATGTATTATATGAGTGCAACACAGTGTGTTTCATTTGGGGGGCAATCATATGTGTACTTGATTTTTTTTTAATTGTATGTCAGTGATTTGTATTTATGATGTTTGCACATGTATATTCATACATACATATGTGCATACACACACAAACATACACACACACACATATAATTATATATCAGAGAAAGACAGATAAGTGCTCTCATTTTTCCTTTCCACCCACCAAGGTGTAGAAATGTTTTTACACCCAGTGCATCTGTTGTTGCCTGCCCCTTACGATAATCTGACAACATTTACTTAGTTAGTTAGTTAGTTAGTTAGTTAGTTAGTTAGTTAGTTAGTTAGTTAGTTAGTCTTTTTGATTGGGTTAGTTCCACTAGGCTACTAGCCTCTTTTCATGGGAGACCCAATGTGGTATTTATACTACTAGTTTAAATCTGCCAGGGCATTGGGGAAATTCCTCTACTCCATCATTTCTTGGCGAGTGGGACTGTTGCAAGTGGTACTCTTCTTTCTTCCATTCTGAGCATGTAGGCAGCTAGCACAAGAAGGAGGCTTGCAGCTATGGCTACATCTGCAGACGTGTTATGTTGTTCTGAAGTCAGAGATAATTTGTTGGTGAGTGAGTCGAGAGGAGAGGAGAAAGGAGCTAATGTTCAAGTGATGAAGTCAGTTGAGACTTCACAGCAAGTTGGTGAAGAGTTGGAGTTAAATGGTGCAATAGGGATGGTAGAGCCTTCTAATTCATTGATATTGATGTGGTTATAAATGGAGAAAGAGAAGGAAGGGAAGGCAATTGTGCCATCTCAAGATTCAGGAGTCAGGTTTTAGGAGAAACTGTTCTTTGACAATAGTGTGGATTATAATGAAGTAGTGGTTACAACTCTGCAGTCAGGAGGGTTGCATGATGTTGCCTTACAAGAGGCAATAAATGAAGGTGAACCAAAGTGCAGAAAAGATGTGGCATGGGAGAACATAATGGACAAAATTCACAATGAAGAGACTGAGTCTCTACATAAAGAAGCTTTAAAAAGAGTGAAAATGTATGGTGATATGGTGAGAGAGAAAGCGAAAACAGTAGCAGCTGGTAAAGAAATTGTTGCAAAACAATGAAGAAATTACACAGCAAGGATCTTCAGTAAAGGACAATATGGATGGAGAAGTATATTATTTGGGACAACATTATTTCTCCATTCAGCATTTCACCAGCTGAGGTAAGAGATTTTATTCATATAATCAAGGAGACGTTTTGTAATATTTTTAAAAATGGACAAGCAATGGAAAAGTTCTGGGGGAATATGAAAGTAAAAAGACTGCGTGGCTTGAAATGCTTATGTGATAACAGCTTTTTAAAAGAAAATAATTGAAAAAAATCATGTACAATTTAGGGCTAAAATTGAAAAAGAGACTTTAAAAAGACACTTAAGTAACACATGCAGAGAAGTACTGGACATTTCTAAAGTGTTTGCTAAAAGAGGTTTATGGAGTAGGGGTGGTATTGTAATCTTATTTTAAAAATGGAAAATGGAAAAAATATATCCCTAGTATTATAAATGTGGAAGCAGAAAAAGGTATTGTGAAATACTGTGGTCAACCTAAAACTGTTTTCTATAGTGGAAAAACAGATCATTTGATTGTTGATTGTGCAAAAAGGAAATGTCTTTTATATGGTATAAAAGGACATGATACAAAAAATGTTAGTTAAAATGTTATAAATGAAATAAGTCTGGACACATGGATGGATTATAAGGAAAAGAAGGATGAGTCAAATGAATATCTTATGTTACAAAAGCAAGAACAAACTAATGAATAACAGGGGTCAAAATGTGGAAGAGGATGTAGATAAAATAGTTAAAAATAAAAATAAGGGTAGTAGCTCATTTCATGGAGAACAACAGCTAAGTATAGAAGACGGCCTGTAAATCAGTGATGAGGAAACTGTGAGTTGGATTATAGTTAAAAAAAAAAACTCTACTGACAAAACTGTAAGGGAAAGGGAAACAAAATTATTTGGATTAAATATTAAAGAAATAAGAAAGAAAATGGGTGAAAGCTTTATTTCTTGTTTCTGTCTAGGATTTCATGGAATAATAGCATCAGTTTTAGGATACTGACATTAAATGCTAATAGTCCAAAAATGATAGTTAGAAGACTTGTGATTATAGAATGGAATAAAAGATTTCATAGTGACATTATATTAGAAGAAACACTATTTCTACCAAAACTAAGAGAGATTGCAAGCTGAGATTTGTAGGAAAATGAGATATTTTGGAATTTAGGACAAGATTTATGTTCAGGAATATGAATATTTATCAATGAAGAAGTAAATATCATTGATATAGCTTGAGTTTTAATGGGTATGATAACAATTATTGATGTGAGATGGATATGTAAGGTATATAGAATACTCGCATTATATGCATACGTGACTAACAAAGAAAGAAAAAATATGTTTAACTTAATTTTTAACTATATTGCTATAAACATGGGTATTGTAATAGTGGAAGATTTCAATTGTGACGATGTAGAAAATGAAAGGGAATGATTTTAGAAAGGTTGAAGAAATTATGACGTGATAAATTAAGTTTGTAGAAGAACAATATATGGACCTAGAGCAAAGGAATATATAAAACACATATAGATTATTTTCTCATATCAGGAGGTCTAGAGGAAAAAGGTAAAGGTACAACAGAAATAGATTTCTCAGATCATTAAGCTATTTGGATAGAGTTAAAAGATAATATAGGTGGTGTTAAGATATGGAAAGACTTAAAAAGGCTGAATGAGGAAGAATGGAGGAAGAAGGTGAAAAAAAAGAATTATAGGAGATTGTATATCTATGATGTAGTTTTATAATGAATGGTCAGAATTGTTGATGTACTTCAAAAAGAAATATAAAAAATGTTATCAGGAATAGCAAGTCAAAAGAGAAAATACATGAAGAAGAGGTATAATATTTTAAGTAAAGAAGTTTTTGATAATTTAGAAAGAAATAATAAGTATTTTAGTATGGCAAAGGAAATGTATACAGTGAATCAAGATAAAATTTAAAACTTGGCATTTTAATAAAGACATTTTCTTCAGGGACAAACAAGAGGTAGCACTGTACTTAAACAAGGTCATAAAAGAAGATGTTTAATGAGAGAAGTGATAGTTGAAAAAGGAATAGTGCAGAAAGATCAAACAAATATAACGTGAAGAGCTGCAGAAAATGTTCAAGATTTTTTTAAAAAAACATGGGCAAGAAAGATAAGATGTTATGGAATGTTAAAATCTTTTCTTACTTAGAAAATATGGATTTGGAAAAAAGATAGAAATTAAGGAATTGGACAAAATATTAGGACAAAATAATATAAATACTACAGCAGGACCAGATTGGCTAGCATATTAAATGTATAATAATATGACAGAAGAAATATTTAAATTTGTATGGAAAAAGTTGAAAGGAAAGATATAAGGAATTGGGGGCCTATTGTTTTGAACAATACTGATTATAAGATTTTTATGAAAATTATGCAAAAGAATGGAGTTAAAACTTTGATATATCATAGTAGTTACAATACACAGTGTTAAATCTAGATGATATAAATAATTATTAATGATTGTTAGAGAAATAGTAGATGATGTAATCAACAGACAAGAAAGAGTACTTGTTATGGTAGGAGATTTAATTTAAATACTTGATACTATTCAACATGACATGTTATGGGATATATTCAGTGCACATAAGTTGAGTAAGAAGGTACAAAATGTGTGTGTAATGGTGTATGAGCAGAATAAAGTAAAAGTATTAATCAGTGGGTGGTTGAGTGATGAAATAAGTTGCAAGAGAGACATAAGACAGGGATAGCCTTTGATTGGCATAATGTTCTTACTAGCTATGAATATAGTAACTAGTTAAATGAATAAGGTGGTTAGCAATGGTACGTACAGAACAAAGTAAGGTATTGAGATTCCTCTAATGTTATCTTATCCAGATGATATTATTTTGATTACTAAACATTAGAGTGAGATGGTTAAAGTCCTAAGTAAGTTAAATGAATGCTTAGAAAATGGCATGAGCTCTAATACAGTGAAAAGTAAAGTTCTGAAGTATGAGGGAAAAATAAATTATATTAAATTTAATTTACAAAAAATAAAAGTATCAGGGATTAGATATGGAAAGTAAGATATATTTTTACAATGACAAAAGGTGATAAGAAAAATGAAAAATATGTGTGATTTTTGAAAAGTTTAGACTTTCATTTAAGAAAATGTATATTTGTTGAATTCTATTGTTTTGGAAAAGCTATCCTATTTAGCTAGTATGTTTAATATGCCTTTGTTATATGAGATAGAAATTATTAGCATTATTTTTCCTTTATACGAGGGTCTTGACTTAATTTGATACAGAGAGGAGTTATACGTAGAGAAAGAAAATGATGGTTTGGGATTGATAAACTCTATTGTCCATGCTGTTTCTTTGAATTTGTCTATAGCTATTAAATGGCTAAGAGATAAGAATTAAAATTAAATAAATATATGAATGATGAGATAAAAGTGTATCAAGAAAAATCATAATTAAGTAATAAATGTGTGTGGAGGATCAGGAAGATAGGAGGAAAATGTGGTATAAAAACATAATGGATAAATATTTTTGTATATTCATGGAAAGAATTAGAGCAAGTTATAATTAGAGCTATAAAAGTAAGAAATGATAGATTTAAAAAGATGAAAGGTTGAATGTCATGATTTTCTGTTGAAACTGGTGATAAAGAAATTGCAGGTCAAAGAGAACATGCCTTATAAAAAATAATTGAATGGATATGTGACTACTGTGATAAAGAAGAAACCGATGAACATGTCTTTTTGAAATGTAAAAAAAACTGAGTTATTATGGAAACAACTAGATGATGTACATTACCCAGAGGAGATTAAAGTATATGAAAATATTAATACGGATATGACTGAATATGACATTTTATATGGATACAGACAAGGATTATGTTGAGAAGGTAGATAGGAAAATATTTAATGATATGTGCATAATTTGGAATCAAATGATTAAAGAAATTGTGTACAATGATAAATGGGATTTATCAGAAATGTTGAAAAATATAAGATTGTGGTTATGTAAATTAGAATGGGGGTCAGATAAAAGTCTATTTATTTCCTGAATGCTTTAAGTGTAAATAATGTATATAACAAAGAAGGAAATGTAAATAGTTTGTACATATTATTGTGAATGATGTAAGAATTATTTTATGTTTTATGCATTGTGAATATTGTATATACTAATCAATAAGTATATCTTAAATAAAAAAAATGCCTAGTATTTTTGATAGGTGCCATGGGATCTTTTGGGTCCACCTGAGCTACCACCAACTCAAGCAGATAGGGCATGGTTTAACATCTCATCCTAAGGATGACACACTCAGGAGTGTAGTGTCAGCAATCAATTATTCTGGTGTGGGAAGAAAATCCAAAGCCTTCTGCACCAAAGGTGAGTGTGCTACATGTAGTGCCACTGTTACTGTGAAATAAATAAATACATAGATAAATGAATGAATGAATGAATAAATAAATAAAAATTTTAGTCAAATTAGTGAATTTTTTTACTATATTCAGTTTATTAGATCTTGCTGGTGGCAGAAGAAAGTTTCCAGGCTAGTTGTCTTGTATTCAGATTTGCATAGTCAGTAGCAAGTCCACCCAAACATTATTTAAAAACCGAACTCCAAGCACCTATAGTTACCCCTGCCCCCAGATTCATTCTTGTCGGTATCATAGATCAGCACTTCCTCACAACTTTACTGGTCAGGCTGATTGACATGGGTATCTTGAGACAGAGTATGAATTGTCTCATGCTTTCTGATGATCATCTATTACTCAAACAGCATAACACAGTGCATCAGAAATGTACATATATAATATCCTTGGAGGCAAAACTCTTACACACAATAAACTGAGACACTGAAATTGTCAGCAGTATAGAACATATCACACCTTTGCAGGGCCATCACAATATTTATATATTTATTTATTTATTGACATTTCTTGACCAGGAATGTCCACTGGGTCAGAAATCCATTTTCAGTAGAGGCCTGAGGAGAAAAGCTCCAAAAAAATACAAAATATTAATAGAGAATATTAATACAAAAATGTAAAAATGTGTATAGCACACAAAATGTATTGAGTTTTGGTAGAAACCAACATTACAGCTTAATATGTTAACATGCAATAGAATTAGACAGACTCAATCAGAAAAACTAGGTAAATTTAAGGAAGATATTGATTTATTCTATAGTTAGGCAGTTCTAGAGTCAATAATTGGAAGAAGTTAGAAAGGTGAAATAAATGTGAAGTTTTTAAATGGCTTTTTAAGTCTATCATTTGCTGAGGACCTAAAGATTAACTTGCATAAACCTCAAAGACCCCAAAATACAACACAGGCACAAAGCGTACTCAGCATATTAAGCCTACATCTTCACATAGCACAAGGAGTCCAAAGTCACACATGCTGTGCCCATAAAGTAGGCATCAACCAAATAAAAAATTAGTGCTATATGTGACTCTACTGTAAGACATACAGGTATGTCTCTTACCAGGCTGAGCAAGGAAAGAGTGATGATTACTTGCTTGTTTGGTGCCAGGATCTGTTTGATCGTGTGAGCACTCAAGTCCTTAAACAACAAGTACCAGTATGATTCTGTCATAGTTCATGCTGGCATCAATAATTTGAGGTGTACCTACCTAGACTATATGAAGAGAGACTGATGAACCTCGCAGACTATGTATCCAAGGTAGGTATAAGCCTAGCACTGAGCATAATTCCAACTTCTCCAAGAATGATGCTGCGATATGAGGAAAAAATAATTGACTTCAATAATGGGCTTAGTTCTTGGTGTCATTCAAAGGGGCTCCAGTATATGTCAGCCTGGGAGGATATTATACACACACAGCACTGTTTTGCCAAGTATAGTCTGCACCTGTCCCCTCTAGGGTTTTGACTATAGGCGAAGACATTGTCCACCTCCATAGTGCTTTTTTAGGCACTGCTAACCTGACAAACCTACTGACATAGTGAAACAAGCCAAGAAAAATATGAAGGTGTTTCTGACCAATGCTAGCAGCCTTAACAAGAAACCTTACTCCCCACAAGCTCTTTTCACCTTGGAAGGCACTGATGTCTGTGAAGTGACTAAGACATGGTTTAAAATAGCTGAGAGAGCTCCAGCTGTACAGGGATATAGTGCCTTTCACATGTTTAGACCAGCTACTGCACAGGATGGGGGAAAAAGGTGGAGGTGTTTCAGTCTACATTCAGAAGATATTCACATCAAGGTGGGTAAAGCAGCACAATGCACTCAAGCTTCTTAATATACAAATAACCATCAGAAAGGTCCCATACCATACATTAGCTAGCTACAGATCACACTTTATGACAAAAGAATGCCACAGTGCCTATCTACAGGAGGTAAAAATCACTCAGTATTAAACTCAGTACCATTATCCTAGGTGATCTAAACCGTCCAGTTATAGACTGAGAAAATTATATACCACTTGTGTACAAGCACAGAGATTCTTGGACTTTGTCAATATAAAACCATGGAACAATTAGTCAGAGTAATCAATAGGGGGAACAATAGGGAGAGTAACATCTTGGATCTTGTCCTTACTAATATGGGAGCATCTTGCACTATTCCTTGTGTATCTTTATCACTTGTTATGACTGACATAAAACAGTTTTCTTCAAAATAAAGCTAAACTCCAAGGTGCTTTTAGAAATTTCCTTAAAAAAACTACATCCTTCTAAGTGATACATTGGCAAGCTTCAAATCCCTACCAAATGCAGTTAATGCCACTGAATATGCAGAAATATGCACCACCACACTATACCAGTGTGTAAACCGCTGCACAGAATCAGCTGTACCTCATAAGAACAAGTGCAGGACAAACCCCAGAAATAAACCAACATGGTGGAACCATAATATCAACAAGCTTTACACTAAAAGGGTTGGTCCCAGGTGTGCTGGGGCCCGGTGCCATGGTCAGATGAGGCAGGAGAGGTGGATCCACTGGGATCGGCCTTCCCAGACTTTCTATGGTGTTGCAGTTTTAGAAAATATGTTGGTTAGTAATGGTAAACACATTCCAGGATTAGTTATAACAGCATGCTTGAGTATTCCCATTAACCCAAAACAACAGATTTGTAATATTTGCATAGCAAACAGAACACATGCATACATGGAACCACAGTGGGCATTACACCGGCATTCAGGTTACATTGATAGCAACAGGCCACCAATGACAGTATTTGAACAGGTAACATTAATTGGAATACATTTCAACATTTGTAGAACAATAGAACACATGTCCCAGCAGTAGGTTTGGTGGAAAACATACTCATTCATTTATGTGTTTAGATTACTGGTAAAGATAAGGTGGGGGAGAGAGAGAGAGAGATGTCAGTTAACAATTGTTGATTCTTGCAGTGGTCACAGCTTTAATGATCACTGCTCTAATCATTACTCTACAGGTATTATTACAAGAACCTATGGTCTTGGGTTGGGCAGTGGTATGTTTGTACTCAGTGTATAAGTACAGCCTTCTTATAGCTACTTTATACTTTCTCTTACCTGGAAGACCTGTGGAGGGAATGTTTGTTAATATTACCTGACTTTTTCTACCCATATTCACATAGTCACGGTTACATAAGTGCACTCATACTGTGTATGTGTGTGTGTGTGTGTGTGTGTGTGTGTGTGTGTGTGTGTGTGATGTGTGTGTGTGTGTGTGTGTGTGTGTGTGTGTGTGTGTGTGTGTGTGTGTGTGTGTGTGTGTGTGTGTGTGTGTGTGTGTGTGTGTGTGTGCGTGCGTGTGCGTGTGCATGTGTGTGTGAGTGTGTGCTACTGCCATACTCTGCCTTGATTTCTATCGGTCAACCTGGTTGTTGGCAGCAGGGACTGGTAGCTGTGACAGCGTGACACCTTTGAACATTTCTTGGGGGAGACCACTTGGTGTATGTACTTATCTTGCTGTCATTTGCAGCCTTGGGGTTGGACAATAGGTGTTGGACACAGTATAACTGCAGCCTTCTTATCGATACTTTATACCTTCTCTTACTTTGTAGACCAGTGGAGAGAATTTATGTTGACACTACCTGACTGTTTCTACACATATTCAGAAAATCCTAGTTGAAATTATGCATACAGCTTACTACCACTCCTGGGATTCGAACCACGGCTGTTTCTGCTAAAAATACAACAACTTTGTGTTTCATCAGAAGGAGTTATTGAGAAATTGTTGTCTTTTCCTTGAATTATTTCTGTCTCATTCTCAACAATCTGACCTTGTAATTGTAACATTCTTATACATACATTCCTATACATAAGTTTTGACATAGCACAGTGTTTAAAACAGTGGTTAACACAACATTACTATTCAGATATCAGATGTTAGAGCACAAAACATTTCATATCAGTTAATCTCATGTCTTACAGAGGCACTAACTTTGTCCAAATAAGTGGTGCAGTGGCACTAACTTTGTCAGATGAGACTTGATTGCTTAATGCTTTCAGAACTATAGTTGCTATGCATAACCTGTACACATTTCAATTCATACCATACCAGAGCAAACACAACCAGTCCAGGGTTTTGAATTTTATTGATAGGCTGTTACAATTTTATTTATATATAACCTATATGAGACTATTACTGTAATATTGTCTGGCTTATTCAGTACAAACCATATCCAATTTAATACTGCCAGGTGACATTCTACTCCTTTATATTTATTTGGTATGAATACTACAAGCTAGATTGTTAGTCACCAGCCTTGTGATGCAACCTTTGCAACCTGCTTGCATGGGGTTCCTGGTTCACAGCCTGCTCAGCTAGAGCTGCTAAGAAGATAGAGAAACATTTATGCATACCTATCCATCACATACATGGGCTGGACTTTGGTAAACAGTTATTGATATGAATACTTACACATGCCAGGGACATCACCCCTCTGCCATACTTCTTGGACCCACTAGTCCAAGAGATCCTTCTTCCTCCACTTCAAGTCAGCATAGTGGTGCTGGACATGCTCACCAGTCCGAGTGATGCCAGTGGCACTGTTGAGATCACAAGCGAGACTTTCTCAGGCTTCCACTTTGTATTGGAAGCCCTGGTACTGGTCCTGCAGCAGTCTCACATTATGTTTTTTAACAAGGAGTCCTACCATGACCTTGGACTCCTGTATGCCCCATCTCTGCACAAAGAAGTGCATGCCCTTTCCAACACCTGCCATACTGCCTACAGTGGGGAGCTACAACCAGTTATGAGCTGTATTCCCACCTGCATGGTTTAAATACAGCCGATTTCCCACCCTTTCCTGTGATTGGATGGTTTTGAATATGCTGAGCTAAGCCAAGGACAAACCTGCTTAGCTCAGGTTGGCAGTGTTTAAAGGAGCAGGTACAGGACTACTTTACCAATGGGCAAATCCACTTAGCTGAGCTACTTATTGCTCAGCATTCATATTTAAGCAATGCTTACTCCTGGTAAGCATAGCTTTGCAATGCTTAGCATTGCTTATGTTTTATTCAGCTGTATGGGATTGATTCATCATTCCTGACATATTATAATTCTGTTTACCTTCCCTGACATCCCCCTGTGTGCTTTCATTACATTTATTCTTGTGTGACTATACTGTATGGGGCACTTGTGTTTATATCAGGGTTTCACAACTTTATTACACTGACACCTCATATCTGGACCTACTACACTACTCTGGTTAACAAATATATGTTATTTACTACCTAATTATTAATAAAATAAATTATGTACTACTTTCACATGCAAAATGCAAATTGACATCATGGGGGAATCAAACAGGGAATAACTACTTGCAAAGCAAATGCACTAACCACTTTGCTATTTCCACAGTGTTATGTTTTGAAGTATATTCCTATTTAGCTCCTTATGATGTGTAAGCTAGGCTGAGCAGAGCTGTGCGATGCGCCCACCCGCTTAGCTACACAAACTTTATTCTGGACTGAAATAAAAATGAAACTGTTGTGTTTTATTTTTGTAATATAGGGGTATGCACATTGCTTTCTGCAACATTATCTGTGGGTGGGCTGTGCTTTTCAAATGGTGATGACATGACAGGCTTTGCATTTGAGAGGTATGTTCCACAGACACTAACAGTGTCCACCATACCTCTCAACTGTACAGATCTTCACAGAATGTCCAAATTTTTCCCTTATATTTTTGGTCCATTTGTCATACAATTGTGGCTTTCTGAACATTAGTGGCAAAGCATTAAAGACTGCAGTTAGTATATAATGTCAGAAATTTGAGTTTTACACTTCATACCCTTTGGGTAATTCTTGCTAATGCGAAGTCTGTTATTCTATCAACTTCATAAGTTTGTGAGAATAATATCTCACATTTGCCCCTATTTGTCCCTTTGTTTTTATGGCTTTGTCCAGATTTCTTGTGCGGTTGAGTGTTACTGGTGTCTGCAGATACTTTCACTACATTTACATTGCTGTACGGTAATTATGGAGTGCAGGAGGCATGTGTATTGTGAGAGCACTGCTCTCAAACACAGCACCTGTGCTCATACACAGAACTGTGTCCGTATTACAGCACGATAGCATGCCTTCATGAATATGCATGGCACACTGCCATGCTGCAAGGGAACAGTCCCTTCCATGCAAGAATAAGCTATCCTTGCAGGGAAGTTTGCTGAATCTGGGGGACATGTGACTTCCATTTTCTAGCAATTGCTATTTTGGTAGCTAATGGCTTTAAACTTGAGGCCGTTACAATGTTTAGATAATTCAGATCTTATATCCTAACTCTGAGTGAATTAATTTTATCATGATATGTACATAGGAATCTGTCTAACAACTAAGTCTGTGTGTTTGCTCACTCTTTGGAAGAAATTGCTCAGGAAAATTCAGAGTCATTATTCTTATCATGTCATTATAATGACTTTAACATAAATCATGTGGAAGTATCCTCCCATGACTCTGTGAGAAATATGAGCCTGATTTACTGGGAGCTACCAAATCTATGAAAATACATTTAATGTTAGAAATTGCCTTCTGTAATTTTAGCACTCTCAATATATTGATATGTAGCAACAATATGAGTTTTCTGCAGATCCCTCTTGAAGATGATACATAGCTGCATTATTTATGTCTGATGAAAGTGACTTATTTTCAGTCCTAATCTAGTGACTGCATACACCAATTGTAAATGGATATTCCATAATCACTATTCAAAATGAAAAGCACACAGTTTATAAGGCTAGGCTAGGTCATAAACATACTGACATTTAGCAAATCACTTTCACAAACAGCAAACATATAATGTTACAGTTTTAATAAATGTGTCATAATTAAATTGGCAGTGGTTGTTTTTATGCACACCGATGTATTAATTTTATTAAAATAATATTATCAATGGTTGGTGTTATGCCCTGAAACTTATTATTAGTGATTTCCTCAGATGATGTTAAATTGGACTGTTTTGCAAGCTGATTTGATTTCCTTACTACAATACACCTTTTTAGAATATTTCTTTATTTAACATTTGCTTACCATGAAAATCCGACTTGGAACAAGTCAATTTTCAGTGGAGGCCAGAGGAGAAATGCTCCAGACACATGTCTTTGTAACATGGAAGGAAACCAGAGCACCCAGGGAGGACATGCAGACTCTGCACAGAAGGCACCCCAGCCAAGAATCGAAGCAGAGAACCTCTTGCTGTCAGGTGACAACGCAAACCGCTGTACAACTATGCAGTCCAATTATGTGCAATAATTTTTGTAGTAGCAGATACATAAGTTGGCTGACTTTTCACATAGGTAACTTTATCCTATAATGTCTGTGATGCCCCTGCACTGAACAAGTACTCAAGGAGCCTCAATCCTCACCACTGGCAACAGTGGGGGGATGTACACACTGGGAGGATGACAAGTACACACACACAGTAAAGTACAATTTTCCTTAAGGGTACACAGAGACCACAGTCAGTCTAGGGCTGGTTTCTCCCTCTTTCTCCAGATCCCCAGTAAGACTTCCAAATGGCACAGCTATAGGGTTGAGATCTCAGCTGAGTGGCCAAACTAAGACCTCCAGCACCCTCTCTGTCCAGCCAGTGTTTCATATTCCTGCCCAAGTAGCTGACACACACATCCACTTTGAGGTTTAATTTATACACACACACACACACACACACACACACACACACACACACACACACACACACACACACACACACACACCTGGGAAAGGCTGGCACAGGTTTATTAGCTATGCCCCCTTCTGCCCAAACTATAAGGTAGTTTCCACTGCCACCAGTCACTACTTATCAGGTACATTAAGGCCCTTAGCAAAGGGTGTCCAATTTTAATGTGTAATGTTACTCCTAATCCAAATGGTAGTTTGACCAACAGCCAGTCTATTAGGAGTGGTCTGTACAGTGTCACCAAATAGATATGCAAGTACACTAAGAACTTAAATATCACTAACAGACCAGCCACAATTGAAAGGTTTAAATATATTTAATAATAAATATATACTATAGATACTCTCCGCTTCTTCAGACATTACAAAATCAAGCAGTCATCATCAGTTATATATATATATAAACCTAAAGAACACATTAGATTGCTAAGTGTTATATAGGATACCTTGGTATCTAATGTGTTCTTTAGGTTTTTATAGAAGCAGGTTGTTTCAACAGTACTACCAAGTAGTAATTTTAAGATTGAGCTAATTTGGTTAATTGAATCATTGCTTGATTGATGTTTGCTATATAACTGATGATGACTGCTTGATTTTGTAATGTCTGAAGAAGCGGAGAGTATCTCTGCAAAAGCGCTCACATTTTGTTCTTTGAAATAAAGAAGTTCTAACTCAGCATTGACGTTTGGATTATTAGCTGGAAAAAGACTTCATCTTGATTGAATTGCTGCTTCCTTTTGGTGGTTATTTTATATTTTCTGTGGGATTTTATCATTTTTTGTTAATAATAAATAATAAAAGAAAAAGACAACACTAAAAATGTATTCATAGTGATCTCAGAGTTCAAAATCACAGGAAATATTTAAAACAACATTGCAGGACAGACTCAAATAAAGAAAAACATCTAAATTATGATCAGTTATATTCCTGACTATATCTAAAATAAATTACTGTGCCCTAATTAACTTACCTACAGCAAGGCAAGTGCAGAGGTGGTGTGTGGATGTTGTCAGGTCAAAGACAAATACAAAATGCCCTATCCCTCTCTCTCTCAGAGAATTCTTAAATAATATCTCAACTATTGCTGCTGGGATACTTGCAGCATGACATCACGTTTTGTCCCCTGACTTAAGTTCCCTGGCTCACAAACAGCCCCCACTGATGCAGCATCTAGCATCTCCCTGTGAAAATACATAGCCATCAGATATTTGCAGCTGCTAGAAGATATAAAACAATACAACACTTACAATATAATGCAGAAGGCTCCCTAGTTCTAGATATCCTGTCTGCTTGCTGCATTCAAACTAAATTTTATAGCACAAGTATAAAACAATTTAATTTCAACTATTTTATTGATGTTTTGCAAGCTAACACTCTATGTTTTAGTTCCCATTGTTAAAACATATATATTTACACAGGAACAATAGTTTATATAAATTTCTGTTCTTTCCCAGTAGGGTACTTTATACACACACACACACACACACACACACACACACACACACACACACACACACACACACACACACACACACACACACACACACACACACACACTTCTGTACCAGCAGCTTGATATACAGACAACATAGAGTTCTAATATATTGGTACCACAAGCAATTGCATCCTGCTGATATTCACAAATGATACATATCTATTGTCAGAATTCCAGATAGCTGTGCTGGCCGTATCTCCTTCTGTCACACTTCTATATAAATCATATTGATATTCACAAATGACATTTAATTATTTACAAAACTCCAGATAGCTGGGCTGGCAGTATTCCCTTTTGTGGCAGTGGCATTCATATATTTCGTAGGCCACTTCATTTGTTCATATGCCCTTTTTAAATATTGCATATATAAATATCACGGCAACTACTATTCTCTTAGACACCAGTGTGATTCACATGTTCTGAAGCTGAGATAATTTGGTCATACTTCTTTTTTTAAATACTACATTTTTAAATTTAATTGTAAATGCTGTCCTTTTTGGCTACCAATTGAAATATTTTTGACATCTATTTTCTTTGTAAATTTCTATAAGCACTTGCATATAATGTACTTATTTATCTTTAGGTGTTAACTCCATTTGTGACCTTTAATTTGCCATAGGCCTGGGTCATGGCTGAAGTTTTCAGAGCAGATCACCTACCCACCTGGTTAAGAAATGGATGAATAAGTAAATAGATTAATGCACTGTCAATTTCTTCAAATAATGTAATTACATTAAATAAAGGATGGAGGCAGCATTTCTTTTGACAAGTGTAACATCCTAAGCAGCTTTCAGCTATCTGATTTCATTTAACACTTAGCCACTTCTGTTCATCTGAGTTGCAGTTCTTTGCTTGACATGAATAAGTACAGAATTAGAACTGCCTGAAATGTACAATGTTCAAATAACTTGCATATCGTACAATAATGAAAACTGCTGTCCTGACAAGCAGTAAACATTTTCTCAGGGTTATACCAGGCTTTAACAGAAAGTTAATATTTATTTTTATGAGTGATGCAGAATGCATGGCATCTGCTTTCAAATCTGGGTTGCATTACAGTTTGTGTTTTACAATGTCTATGCTGACTAAGCCTCAGGCACTGAGCTTGTAGCTTGACTTTCTACAGGTCACTACAGGCTGTTCTACTTTCTGAATATTCAGGGCTAACAAATTAAGATAATTCTACCTCTGAGTTTAGGAAAACAGCAATTGACTTAAGCTTACATGCTGTCATTTATCCCTTCATTTTTTCCTCTTGCCTGGATTTTGATATATTTTCTTATTTAATCAGCACTGTGCCTCTACTCATTAACAGCATTCTCATTTTGCATACTACATGCAGAACTGAGCACTAAGAGATGAAATGCTCACTTACTTTGACAATGTCATTTTAAATGTCTGTTTTGTGTTAAATAGTTAGGCGTGCTATTGTAGCAAACCCAATACAATATAACAGCCTCAAGCTTTGATTAAAAAAAAGGTTGGCATAAGGTGTCTCAGCTGGATTAAATGCCTTACAGAGTAGGGGGCTAATTGAAATTTCTGAAGCCCCTTAGAACATGTTTAATACTCAGCTAATCAAAGAAGATCACACAGAGTAACAGCATCTTAATTGTGGAACTGGAAGTTGCCAGTAACTACTATAAATGCAATTAAAAATATTTTCCATATGGAAATGTAATGCTGATATAATTGTAAATATATTTTATTACTATAGAATTGTATCATTCAAGAAGACATCTGCTGCTTCCAGACCTGCAATTGCTTTATATGCAATATTTTTTAAACTTTAAATTCCAAACGTCTAATGTTCTTCCTAGGCTATATGGATCTAAAAATAAAGTATGACATACACCCCACTGATTGTACATTTGACATGTTCTTTCAGAACACAAACAAGCTTGTTAATCATAGAAAAAAGTCAAAGATGGATCCTGGAAATTTGTAAAACTATGCTTAGAGGAAATATGTGGCTCATGTTGCCCAAAATTTCCCGTGTTACCATATATTTCTTATTATCCATCTATGTGTTTTCCTATCAATCTGTCTGCTAAATGTATTCATTTATGTTTCATTAAATATTGTAACCACCTGGATTGTATCCTATTTTCTTTGCAAGCCCAAAGAGGAGAAGCCCAGGTACAGATCAAGAGAGACAAATGAAATAAATGTATGCAACATGGTGAAATACAATAAGCACTATGTAAATAACATGCTGTGCTTGGAAAATAAAGGAGCATATGGACAAAACAAAGCAACATGCCTTAAGATCTAGATAGTATGCAAATAATTCAGGAAAGAAAACAATATCTAATCAAGGGAAAGCAATATTTACAATATGTATACTATATACGGTCAGTTCTCACAATCCTCTAGTGAGAGCTGTGATGGTTGTGATATAAAATGGGTGTCTGTAAACAACTGCAGCATGATGTATGAAAACTAATAAATGTTGTGAAGTAGGTGATACAGGAATTAGTGGCAGGAGAATATATAGCATGTGTTCAGGCATATAGGCTGGGAAATGAAGACTGTGGACATGATGGGTCAGGGGGAGGAATGATGAAGCCATACTAAATAATGAGTTTGTGCCTGAGGAAGAAAAGGTTAAGGTAAAGTTTGAGGTGGAATGTTGTTTGATCCTACTTTTATAGCAGTGACAGAGAATATGGCAAGAAGCAGTAGATAAATTAATATTAATATGATTTGGAGACTGTGGCTTACCTTGGTTGACTGTGTTTTTGGCTGAGTAAAAAAAAAAAACAAGGCGGACTTCAACACATTGACCCAAGGAAATGACTTTGCATGAAAAATGGCAAACCTTCTTGAAAGGGATAAAAATATATGTCTCGTAGTCAGTCATTATTTAAGGGCGGCCACAGTGGTGCAGCAGTTAGCATTGCCATTCACAGCAAGAGGTTCTCCGGTTCGATCCTCGGCTGGGGTGCCTTCTGTGTGGAGTCTGCATGCCCTCCCTGTGGTCGTGTGGGTTTCCCCTGGGTGCTCCAGTTTCCTCCCACATCCCAAAGACATACTGTAGGTGGATTGGACACTCTAAATTGGCCCTAGGTGTGAGTGTGTGCATGTGTATGCCTTCTGTGTGAAGGTTGGGCACCGGGCTGGCAACTCGACACTGTAAAACTCCACTGCCAATCATGAGCAGACAGATGATCCACTGTGGTGAACCCTAACCAGGAAAAGCCAGAAGAAGAAGTCAGTCATTATTTACTTTGGACCATGCCCCCCCCCTTTTTTTGTGAGCAAATGTGAAATAAATGCCCCAGCAGAAAATGTCTTAATTCAAGAGTAAGTCCATGGTAAATAAGTTTATCCCAACCAAAAATTAGGAATCATGATGGCAGAGTTTCATTGTGACACCTGATAGCCCAACATTTTGAAAACTAGATTTCTTACTGCCAGTACACTCTGCCATATTAGCAGTTCCCACCTGTTCTTGAAACAGATTTGATCTTCATGGTATCACAAGTAGAATGGGCATAACTATGGTTAGCGCCTTGCTTTACAAAATAGGATTAATGTAATAAGTGAACAGGCTCCTACCAAGGAGGGGAAGCATGAACTGAGAAGTGAGAGGAGAACAGGATGGGAGGGTATGTCAGGATACTTCAGTGGCCGGCATTGCTGGGTAATAGGCAGTCAGAGGTGAGTATAAACATTTACTATTACTACTTCATGGCTTTGCCATTTCAAAAACAACATAGAGCTCACCACATTTGCTACATTTGTTCAATGACATACGGTTAGTGATGTTATCATTTCAGACTCCTAACTGTCCTATTGTAGCCTCTTACAAAAGGAACCAACATCACTTTTAATTTGAAAATCTTGGGGATACTTTTTAGTGATAACACCAAGCAAACAAAAAAAAACATGTAGCACATACATATGAAAAGTTGTCAAAAAAGCACTGTTATAATACAGAAACATCAAAACAAACATATTTGCAAGCCTCCCCTATCAAGGCATCATAGAAAGTATGCAAACCTGTACTGAAGTAATAGAGGAGCTGCATCTCACTGGCTCTTGAATGCACAATAATATACAGAGTTTTAAAAATGCACTCTGACCAACAACCCAGATTTTAGTAGCTTTAGACATGTTGTAGCCTTATTTGAGCACATTGATCCAGAATGTGGAAAATCTAACTGTGATATGAAATAGTAAAATGAAGTCTCATATGTGTCTGTGTTTGAAAAATAATGTACCAATAAAAAAATCAAAGGTTCCACAACAGATGCATATAGAACTCAGCTAGAATAACTCTGGCAATGCATAGAAATATATTATCAACTCATGCCTATACTGAGGTATTATGGGCAAATGAAGAAATCACATTTTACAGAAAATGCCTATTTTCATGAAAAAAGTCAACTGTCCTCTATGTCTTTAGTTTCTTTGGGACTTTAAACCAACTATACCATATGATTCTATTTTTCCATTCAATATAGCTATTTCATAACATGCTCCACTGTTTTCATTAAGATCACTCTTCCTTTTCATGTCTTGTCTTCTAACATTTACTACACCAGAAAGTTTTGTTAACCACTCTCTGTTTTGGAAATTTCTTCATACAGAACTCAGACAACTGATCTTTAGCATGCATCTGAAAATTCCATCACTTGGTAAAGCTACTAAAACTCAATGATCAACTGTTATTTTCTCTCTGAAATATCAACCTTAGATACGTGGCTCACTCTGACAGGTACAGACATCTAAAAGTGGTATCACACACCTACAGGATACTACACAGAACTTGCAAAATTGAACATAACATATGACCAAGCAGCCATCTTGCATGTTTGATTCCTTAACAATGGATGTGAGTGTGCAAACAATGGCTGCTGATAAAAGTCAGCTTTCCTGTATTTGAGTTTTAATTGTAAATTATAAATATGCACTTTTCAAAGTAGAAAAAAATTTGTCCATGAAAACAGTTTGGGGTTAACAATAACTTCAATATAGTTAAAGTGCTAATGAAATGCTCACTTGAAAAGAAAAGGAGATCCCCTAAACCAAAAAAGTGAGCTATCACACTACTCGTCAGCATGCTGCCACACTTCTCTTCCAATGGTTTGTCACTATGTTAAGTAAACATTGATTCCGGTTGCCTGCATGCCGCTATTGTTACTGCTCATCAGCAATCTCTCATTAGTTTTAGAGCTAATGAAATGGAGTGGATGCTTCACACTTCAGAGATATTTTTCACATTACAACTTTGAATGAAAGGAAATAGTGAAAGAATGCCAAAGATACTTGTGGACATTGTTAATGGTACTTAATATCCGTGGCACTGATCCATCTTTTTATCAGTACTTAGCGGATACTAATCAGGGAATTCTGTTTCTGGCAAAAGAGCAGATTGAGCAAAAAAAGGTTGTGCAACGTCTACAAGATGTACAGCCAGCTACGGCTCATAGTTTTTGTTATAAAAACAGGTGATCAGAAGAGCAGAGGCATAACGCTGGCATGAGGATGCTGATGAAGCAACAGGATGCCAGATACTAATTAATATAATTAACAGATGCTGTTTACAATGAGAAGGTACAAAATGTGTTCTTTTGGTGTAAAGTAAATGTCCAGGATTGTGGTGTAACAGTCAAACAATTTAATGATTAATTTGGTCAAAGGGCTAAAAGTATAAACAATTAGGGTGTTTGCCAGTGAGTATGTAGAGGTTCAAGGTATAGATGAGAAAATAATGTGTAATTTTATTTATTTTTATTTTGCTTTTTTTTACCAGATTTTCCAACAGGGGTTAGTCAAAAAAAATTTCAGCTGAAGCCTGGAGAGAAAAGCTCCAACATATTGCAAACATTTTTAAACAGACATTCTATAATATACGTGAACAGACATTAAATAATCTATATTAAAAACTATACCTATATTCGCTAATTAGATTACATTTATACACAATAGAGGTATCTGTTAAGAGTATAAAAGATACTTATGCATTTAGTAGATGTTGAACACTGAGCACTTGAAGAGATGTATCGGTGGGTTTGATAATAGATCAGGAAATTCAAAGAAATGGGAAGTGAGGGACTGAACGTCATAGGGCAGAATATGTTAATATATTAGTGAAGAGGTGAGGTATTAAGCTGGTTCACAGATAATTATATATGGCTGTCATAAGGTTTATATTAGAAGTATAGAAGTGAGGGCGAGCAGTGTCACATAAACTGTGTATATGAAAACTGGTTGTGTGGACATAGGATTCTGAGTGAAGAGAAATTGTTCAATTATATGTCAAGATGAATATTACAGTGGTATTTATCCTTGTGATATACAGGAGCAGATCAATTGACTTGATAGGTGATGTTTCAGTTGGGTTTTAAAGGAGTTTACACTCTGAACATAGTATATTAGTTATGCCTGCCCAGAATCCTAACTTTAACCATAGAAATCTCACATTGTCCTTAACCTAATCTTAAAACCTTGTTCTTGCAACCTAGAATGCTCAGCTGTTCATTCACCCTGATATCAGACCTCTCTCTTTAAACCTAAAACTCACATTCACTCCCTAACCCTAATCTCAAACCTGAATCTCTAAAGCTTATCACCTAGTAACTTCCTAACACTAATTCTAAACTCTCTAAAATGATCATTGTTAGTTGCTCCTTAACCCTTATTCCAAACCTCACTCCTTAAACCTAAACTCCCAGTTATTCTCTAAACTCATAATCGCCATTCTCTAAACTTAAAACTGCCACTCAGTCTCTAACGCTGCTCTTACAATTCACTCCTAAACCATACAACTGCAACTAGATTCTTAGCCATAACACTATAAGTTTTATCACATAGCTGTTCTTCTTACCCAGGTTCCTGCAAGCAATGATGTTTCCGGCATAGAATGAACTGAAATTGCCTTTGGAGCAACAGCCTCTGCAGGCTAAGTGAGGCAGAGCACCTGCTGTGAATGTGAGAGTCATGAACAGTGAGGCAAAGACACCTGGCTGTGAGGGTGTGGATCTTGACTGGCTGGGAAATGAACACATGGTTATGAATGTTAGTCATGTGCAGTAGGGGCTGTAAAAGTATGGGTCATCAGCTGTGGGGAAATGAGCATCTGGCTGTAAGAATGTGGGTCATATGTAGTGGGGAAATGAGTACCTGGCTGTAAAAGTATCGGTCATGTGTAGTGGGGAAATGAATACCTGGTTGTGAAAGTATAGATCATGTGCAGCAGGGAAAAGAACACCTGGCTGTGAGAATGTGGGCCGCGACCAGTGAGGAAGTGAGCACCTGTAGGTATGCGCATTGATCATGAGCAGCTGGGTCTCAAGCAACTGCAGTGTAATGTTCTGTTAGCTAGCTACTGATTTTACAAGTTGTAACGTTAAAACTGGTATCAATGTACTCAAAGACTGCTCTGTGAATGGAAGGCCTAACACCTTACAGAAGATACTGCTTTCACCTTTCAGTAGGTACTGTTTTACCATCAGTAAAAGACTGATGTCTGTACACTTTCCCTGGATATTTAAGAAAAAATTAAATCCTAACATCTGTCTTAATCAAAGACAGACTTTTTTCAGTTTGTAAAGATTTTGAGGTAGTTTCTACACTTTCATCCCTACACTAGTTCCCTGTGTACATATTGAATGATGCATGCAAAGCTCTAAGCTGCTATTTGACCTTTCTTTTATCCTGCTGTCTTGCTGACTTTTCAAAAGAATCTTTTAAAATGTGCCGTAAGAAGAGTCAAAGGATAAAGGCTTCATTGCTACCAAAGGTGAAGAAAATGGCTTCTTGTTTTTCTCTCTTTCACATCTTGATACTGCCAACATGTTTACATGTAATCACATTGCTAACCAAACAAACTGCAATCTCATTCTATACCTCATCCTCCTCTTCCTCTCGTAAATTGCATCCAGTCATAGAATTAAAAGCCACATCAAATGCTGATGTTACCATAAATTCTCCTTTAGAGTAATGTCTGATATGTAAGAAACTGTTATTTCTGGTTCAAGCTAGGGTAACTCTCATTATGTAAAAAAAATCTCACCATAAAATGCTGAAACTGGAATAAATAATTACAGGTTCTACAGCATGTACTCTAGGCTTCATCTTATTTAGGAAAAAGTACCTAATTGCCTAAATTTTGTTCATGACTCAATGTGGCACCTATAGGACAAGAACGGCATAAGCAGCTGCTGTCAGCTCACCCAACAAGGGTGTAGAGAAATTACTGTGTTGCCACAATTGTGACACATAGCAGAAATGAGCTATGACAGCACATCTTACACAGGTAGCTAAGGTGAACCTCAACATGCAGAAGAATACTTCACCTTAGGAGAGAGAAATGCTGGAGCTTGGAGCAGCCACTTGGGGGAAGAGGGATGCTCACTGGTGGAGAAAGTAGGCAACCCCAAAGACAAGCATGCTGGACCTCTCTCTACCAACTGACGTTTGATGGGGAAGGAAGGGCTGATTAGGGATTTCTGGGCAGGAATGAAAGGATCATAGGGCCCTTACCTGACTTAGAAATGCATAGATTCATTACCATTAGAATGAATGGGCCAATTAGGTGCTGCTGAAGGCACTGGACAATATTCTGGGAGAAGAAAAGAGACCTTAGCATAATAATCTCTCAAATTACTACTTTAGTTAATGTCTGTGGACTCTATGCAGTCAGTGCTGATCGGCACAAAAGACTATCTTCTGGGTGATGGCTTTGATTTCTGTGACCATAGAGATAATTCTTGGTTCCTAATCTATGTAATGGAGAACCATGTGCATACCTAAAATGTGAAGGTCTGTACTCTTCACCTAGCCTTAGGTATAGCAGGCCCTATAGCTGGTGCCAAAACATTTCAGGCCATTCATGTAGACAGAGACTACCACTGGGAGGATGCCTGCAGCCATATCTCTCAACTACCATGACGTTTGCAGAATGTACATATTTTTCCCTCACAAAATTTGTAGTTTTCTGGCAAATTAGTGAGGATAGAAGTCACTAAATAATGACATATATTTGAGTTTCAGACTTTGTATACTTCCTAAACCACATATTAAAGCAAGGCTTATTATTCTAACAGCTTTGTACATTTATAAGGGCAATATTTAAAATCTGTCCCTATTTTGGGCCTTTGTCCCCACATTATTTTTGGTTATGTTTAGATTTCGTACTCTGAGAGGCTGAGAGGTATACAAACGTAATGAAGTATAACCACAATACAAAAAAAAAAAACGACAAAAGTTGGAAACTTGTTGAGGCAAGAAATACCACAAGTAAAATCCACACTGGAGTCCCACAAAAAATTTGAACATTTAGTAGGTGCTGAGAGGTATACCTGCTATTAAGCACTAAGTTATCCAGGTCATTGCATGCAATGTCATGTTGTATAGCATACAGCATGTAATAAAGATGTGAAGAGCATGTCATGGGGTGAATCCCTATACCTTGTCTAAATTAGCTGAATCTTGAGATGTGTGAATACAATTTCAGTGATTTTTGCAGGTACATTGGTGTGATATATTGTAGGCATCTTCTTTTACTGTGCATGGCTGTCATACATCATGAAATTCAAGGGTAGTTCAAGGGTAGTTCTGAGTCATCCATAGGCTAGGGATTGCCACACACACACACACACACACACACACACACACACACACACACACACACACACACACACACACGCGCGCGCGTGCACGCGCACAAACACACTCACACACACACATGCACACACGCGCACACACGCGCGCACACACACACATATATAGATACATAGATACATAATGGATGACTAGTTGGTCCATATTTATTATGGGTGGTCACACATAGTCTGCACAATGATGGGAATACACTTCCCCAAAAACAACCTCAAGAAACTATCAACATCTTCCTATAATATTGCTAAATTTGCTACAGGATCCTCATTTAGAACTCACCACTGCCTGAACCTAAGACAACTAGGTTGGCTTGAACTTCCAAACCAACTTCAACAGTTCTTAATAGCTCACAAGATCTTATACCAACCAACTAAAATACCTATACTCTCTAACCTCATCACACCATACAATAACCTGAAACATTTATGCTCTTCCAACAAACTACTGATTAATATAACCAAACCCAATAACTCTGCAGGTGACTGACTCTTTTCCAACTCTGTTGGAAAAATGTGGAACAAACTACCCTCTGATATCTTATCTTTGTCCTTTCTCCCACTTTTTAAAAGTCAACTGAAAATTCATCTCAATAAACACTGGCTATGCTCCTGCAACAACCCGGATTAGCTCTGCTTCTTCCTCTCTATCGTTTCTTCTTCCATAATTCTTACAATCTCTGCTCCCTATACCCTTGATAGGTCTACCTTTATATAACATCAATATAGATACATGTTATCTCTTACATACTGTAACAAAAATAAATAAATAAATAAATAAAATTTAGAAGACATTTGTCTATTTTACTTTTGGTTTTTGCTCCGACTATATTGTGTATATCGCGCATTAACTAGCTCTGTCTTCACATTTTAGTATTGTATTGCCTGTCTCTGTTTAACTTGTTATAACCATTGGAAATTTTCTCCCCGGGCCTCTACTGAAAATGGACATATATTCAGCTCAGTCAACAAATGTAAAATAAAATAAATAAATAAATAAAATTCTACCTACTGACATATGTACAGGCATTCATTGTGCATGTTGCATTTATGGAACCTGTAATCCATAAAAGTTCTCCCAAGCTGTAACATCACAACATTTCACACATTCGTTCAGGCAGTGGTATATGATGATGTGTTGCTTCATATAAGTCATAATCTTGTCTGGGATTTCCTGTCTCAGGACTGGGAAATGCTATTTGTGTCTCCAGTACTCCACTGGAAAACACTTTTTCCAGAGTTAAATAGAAATGTAGATCAAAGGCAAGAAAAAACAAACTGCTACTAAACCAGCACAGCTCCTGATGCCAAACAGCAGGACTAAATGCCTCCCAAACACACATATGCTTGTTCTGGAAGTCAAAGGCAAAAACAACAAGCTGCTACTAAGCCAACACAGTTCCTAATTCCAAGCAGCAGAACTAAACACCTCCAATAAGCACAGGCAGAGAGGTGAAACTCATCAAAGATAAACTCAGCTAGATAGCCAAACTCACTGAAGCAGGTCTTTTAAAATTCCAAAGGAATAAGCAAACAAGACGCCAAAAAACGAACGACTTCAATTTTATTAAGCACCACGATACTGCTTTTCGTCGGCGCCCTGCACCAGCGTCTTCAGACTTTGAAAAATAACAACTCACACTTAAGTGCTGCTACATTTAAAGCCATTGCAAGCAAAGTCTATTGCAAAACACACCCTCCAATTACCTTAAAGGAACAGGCACAAGTAGCTTCAATCTAACTAAAATGTTCCTATCCCATAAACACACAATATAAAAAGTTGTATGGGATATAAAATATACAACTGTAAAACTAATACTGTTCCTTACATAGCACTTAAATAATGCAATCGAAAGTTAATTATATTATAAAAGCACACTTACTTTGAACCAAATATGCATAATAACACTGACACATTAAAATAAATAAAAAGCATGCCATAATATTTCAAATATTGATAAAAAGACATTCCATCTAGCAAACATGGTATAAAATATATATCAAGATCGCTCAGCCGGTCCTATGTCCAAATCACACCCGATGTTATACCCCCCATAAATCATCTTTCCAAACTCCTCAGCTTAAGGACACAGCTGATAGATAACATACTATTGAGGCCGGGGTGATGGTAGGCTTCAAGTCTCAACTGCCACATAAGCTCCTTCATTTCTAATTTCAGGGATTCAGTCCCCCCCCCCAATTCACATAATTCAACTGGTCAATGATCATAAATGTAAAATCATGGCCAGAGTGATTGTAGACATGACTTGCTAGGGCATTCTCCAGTTTAATCTTCTTCATCGCATATAAATGTTTGTACATGCGTTCATTCAATCTCCTGTCCATCTTGCCCACATAAAAAGCTGGGCATGACGAACAAGAAGTGAGATACACCACATGTGTCGATGCACAGTTGTATCTCCCTTTGATAAGGTACTTGGTGTCCCTAATCATGAAATATGTGCCCGACCTCACATATCTACAATGTTTGCACATATTGCACTTATACATGCCAGCTCTTGGAGTCATGTTGCCACCTTTCCTTTCCAACATGTTCATGATATTCAGACCCCTCCTGAATGTAATCTTCGGGGCAGGCCCTAAATTATTGGGTCCTGTTAGTTCAGTTGGCAACAAACCCCAATTTTTCTGGATGATGGACACTATAGCTCTAGCCTCCATGCTAAAGGTAGTAATGAAACTGCAATGGTATACACCTCTAAGTTGGCTGTCACCCCTGGGGTAGCTATTCTCCGAGACAGAGTGGCCCAAAATGGGTTGAAAATAGCCCATTTCCCTTTTAGATCTAACCTCTAACACAAATCCACAACCAACTCCTCAGGGTAGCCCCTACATAAAAACAAATTTGATATGAACCGGCACTCTTCCTGGAAGTCACCATCTCTCGAGACCATTCTGGCCGCCCTCACAAATTGGCCTTTTACTACTGATCTCTTCTGGAAGGCCGGATGTTCACTATCAAAATGCAAATAAGAATTGGAAAAAGTGGGCTTGCGATGAATTTTGCTTAAAAACTGGTTCTGGTTGCTGTCCTTGAATAATTCCACATCTAGGTATGCTATTCTGTCTGTGTCAAAAGTAGAGGTAAACTTTAAGAAATGCGTGGACTTGTTGAACATCTCCACCAGGTCATTGGTCACTGAAGAGTCACCCTTGAGGATGATACAAATGTCGTCCAAGAAACGGGTATATAAGGATACTCGTTCTAGGAAGATAGAGTTAGTAAACACGAATTCCTTCTCCCAATGGGCCATGACCAAATTGGCCACACTCGCCCCACATGGTGAGCCCATGGGGACTCCAACTAACTGATGGAACCATCTATCATTGAAGGAGATGTAGTTACATGTTAAAATGATGTCCAATAGGTCTTTTACCATTGAAGTTTCACTCGCTGGTGCCTTCTTTGTGGTCATTTCCAACTCAATCCATTCCACCGCCACATTGTGTGGAATGGATGAGTACAAGTCAACAACATCTACCATCAGAAAGTAGTAATCAGGACTGTACGAAATGTTTTTCACCTTCTCCAAAAAGGACCAGGAATCTTTAGAAATATATGATTCACTAGCTACATATTTTTTTAGAATGTGATCCACAACTTTGGCTGCTGCATATGTTACACTCCTAGCACTCACCAACTGGTGCATGGGAGGGTCTCTAATGTTTTTGTGGCTTTTTGGGTTCCCGAACAAAACAGGTACTCGAGGCGATGCACAGTAAATGAAGTTGAAAATTTTCTGGTCAATGGATTCACCGAACTCTTGCCAGATTTCCATTCAACTCATTCTTGGACACCTCTTGGTAAGTTTCAGAAGACAAAATTGCTGACATTCTGTTGTTATAATCATCTATGTCCATTGCAACCAGGCCGCCTCCTTTGTCGGGTTGCATAATTCTGACTGAAGAGGCACATAACTCATTAAAATCCACCCTTTCCTCTTTGGTAACATTAAAATGCATCACAGACCTAGACTGTAGCAAATGTTGAAAATCCAGATCACACATTTTCTCAAATGCCCCCGACATAGGGTGGATAGGTGGATTGTATGTGCTAGGTACATGAAAAGTATTCTTTTGGTACTCATGGTCCCCCATCAACAAACATAAGTTTAATTTCCTGACAAACAATTTAAGATCCAAAATGGATCTGGCCACACAGGCTCTTCTAGATGGAACATAAGAAATTCCTTTAGCCATGAAATCAACTAATGTCTGGGTAAACTTGAAATGAGAAAAATTATAAATATGAAATTCCATCCCCAAGTTGGAAATGACTTCAAATGTGGTCTGCTCAGGGCCGGGGTACCCTACTCCACTCACATTTGATTCCTCCTTGTCCTGTATCTGAACCTGGTCTTCCGGTTTGAAGCCTGTTGGGGAGAAGAGGCTGGATCCCAAAAATTTGCCCCATCCAAACCAGAACTAGGGTTCCCCGAATGGTTAGTCGGAGTCGCTGGCTCACGTCTTCCCTCGGGTTTGGCATGTCCAACCCTCCTATCACCAGTCTCTTCCTCCGGTACTGAACTACTCGGCAAAGATCCAAGATTCATGGAAGTATTAGGACCATTCGAAGGGGCATGAACTCCGCCTTCTCGCCCCTTAAAGTTGCCTTGCGATTTAGGAGATTTTGGGTAAGCTACCCCCTCTCTGTAAGCCTTGATATCTCAATGTCATTTTTTAATCTTGGTTGAGGTAATTTTGGAAATATACTCATCAATACTGGAGTATATCCATTCATAGTCAAATTTATATCTAGGAAAATTATTGTCTGACTTAATAACCTCATCCAAGTCCGCAATTTCTCTAGTTAGGGATGAGATTGCTTCATGGTAGTGTGTGCTAATAAGGTCGATCAATTCAGATTCATGCCTATCGAACATAGTGAGGAGGTCCGCATGGAATTTAGATCCCTCCTCTAAACCCGTGGGATATTGCCAAGAACGCAGCCCCTTGGGTACTATCTTCACACGCCGACACTCTCCAAAATAAGAAACTTCCAGTTGCAATTTTCTTAACTAATTTCTGGTCAAAAGCATTGAGTTTAGAAGAAAGGTCATTACCTTCGGGTGTGTTGGATACTGGACCGGCTGATCCATAGTCAGTAGACAGCTGGAATGTTCGACTCAACCATTGGTTCAAGTTAAAATGAGCATTGCTTTGCCCACTCCCCTATGGGGGATTATAAGGTGGTAGTACGGCTCCTCTTTCGCCATTCAAGGTTCCATCAGATGGCCTGATGCCAGCTCCTCCCAACCCCTGGCTTGATCCAGTGCTTGGGGCTCCTGGGTCACCCATCCTGGAACCTGCTTCACTATTATGTGGTAGCAGTATTTGCAACCCAAAATGGTCTGGACTAGGGAGCTGTAAACCCTTATAATTTTACCCGCTGCATGGCTGCATAGTTTCAGACATCACATCCAATCGTTGAGACAGCATATCGACTTTCTGAGTGAGCAAATTAATAAGCATAGTAAGATCACTCTGCTCCATATTGTCCTGACTGTCTAGGGTAGAGCTGGGCATCACAATAAACAACTGAAGATCAAAGGCAAGAAAAAACAAACTGCTACTAAACCAGCACAGCTCCTGATGCCAAACAGCAGGACTAAACGCCTCCGAAACACATGTATGCTTGTTCTGGAAGGCAAAGGCAAAAACAACAAGCTGCTACTAAGCCAACACAGTTCCTAATTCCAAACAGCAGAACTAAACACCTCCAATAAGCAATTTTGGGCCACTCTGTCTCGGAAAATAGCTACCCTAGGGGTGACAGCCAACTTAGAGGTGTATACCATTGCAGTTTCATTACTACCTTTAGCATGGATGCAAGAGCTATAGTGTCCATCATCCAGAAAAATTGGGGTTTGTTGCCAACTGAACTAACAGGACCCAATAATTTATGGCCGGCCCCGAAGATTACATTCAGGAGGGGTCTGAATATCATGAACATGTTGGAAAGGAAAGGTGGCAACATGACTCCAAGAGCTGGCATGTATAAGTGCAATATGTGCAAACATTGTAGATATGTGAGGTCAGGCACATATTTCATGATTAGGGACACCAAGTACCTTATCAAAGGGAGATACAACTGTGCATCGACACATGTGGTGTATCTCGCTTCTTGTTCATCATGTCCAGCTTTTTATGTGGGCAAGATGGACAGGAGATTGAATGAACACATGTATGAACATTTATATGCCATGAAGAAGATTAAACGGGAGAATGCCCTAGCAAGTCATGCCTACAATCACCCTGGCCATGATTTTACATTTATGGTCCTTAACCAGTTGAACTATGTGAATTGGGGGGGGACTGAATCCCTGAAATTAGAAATGAAGGAGCTTATGTGGCAGTTGAGACTTGAAGCCTACCATCACCCCGGCCTCAATAGTATGTTATCTATCAGCTGTGTCCTTAAGCTGAGGAGTTTGGAAAGATGATGTATGGTGGGCATAACATCGGGTGTGATTTGGACATAGGACCGGCTGAGTGATCTTGATATATATTTTATACCATGTTTGGTAGATGGAATGTCTTTTTATCAATATTTGAAATATTATGGCATGCTTTTTATTTATTTTAATGTGTCGGTGTTATTATGCATATTTGGTTCAAAGTAAGTGTGCTTTTATAATATTATTAACTTTCGATTGCATTATTTAAGTGCTATGTAAGGAACAGCATTAGTTTTACAGTTGTATATTTTATATCACATACAACTTTTTATATTGTGTGTTTATGGGATAGGAACATTTTAGTTAGATTGAAGCTACTTGTGCCTGTTCCTTTAAGGTAATTGGAGGGTATGCTTTGTAATAGACTTTGCTTGCAATGGCTTTAAATGTAGCAGCACTTAAGTGTGAGTTGTTATTTTTCAAAGTCTGAAGAAGTTGGTGCCGGGTGCCGATGAAAAGCAGTATCGTGGTGATTAATAAAATTGAAGTCGTTCGTTTTTGCTTGTCTTGTTTGCTTATCCCTTTGGAATTTAAAAAGACCTGCTTCAGTGAGTTTGGCTATCTGGCTGAGTTTATCTTTGATGAGTTTTACCTCTCTGCCTGTGCTTATTGGAGGTGTTTAGTTCTGCTGCTTGGAATAAGGAACTTTGTTGGCTTAGTAGCAGCTTGTTGTTTTTGCCTTTGACTTCCAGAACAAGCATACGTGTGTTTGGAAGGCATTTAGTCCTGCTGTTTGGCATCAGGAGCTGTGCTGGTTAAATAGAACTGTGCTCACTGATGTTTTCAAATTACTAGATGTCTGCCAGTGCCCTGGGCATACATGTTTCTGCACAGTTTATGGGGTAGGACAGGCAGGTGTGCACTCATCCGTGGGTAGTAGTAATCATATTATTTTGACTGTCGAGGAAGTTGTAGCAGATTCACAAACTCAGGCTGTAATGGTGCTATTAGCACTGGCTGCAGTCCATCTATTGCCAGCATGTATGCATTTGTGAGTGAACTGCAATGCATTCTTTTCCTTAGCAGTCTTCTTTATCAGCAGTGTCTACAACTTCTTGTCTGTCTCTGATTTCTGTTGGGTGTGTATGCTAAGACTTTTCTGATGGGATTACCACTTTTAAGAATGCACAGAAGACATGTATTTCATTCACATACACTTTACATCCACTGCTGTGCAACTCCCTAGCATCCACACTATCACGATGTATTTCATTTTTATATGGAAATCTAAATATACAAAGCCTTCTGCAATGAATGCTTGATTGTTAATAATGCAGTCAAACAATCTATCTCTGTCTTTAGAGACAAAATATTTGCAAGAAGTGACTTTAGATGTGACCAGACTTGCAGCAGACTTGGAGTCCTATGAAGTTATTCCAAATTAATGCTTTTTGCATTTACCATTGGATCTTTCATCAAAACTGGCAGTGTTTTTGTGAATGCAGGTTTCCAGACACACTGTTTTGTCCTTGAATTTAATAATTCCCATGGTCCATGGGCTCTTATTCCTAGATACTAACTCAGAGTGTTGCAGTTTAAATGAAGAGTCTCTCTTTTTTAATCAAATATCTTTTTTTACTTTAATCAATGCAACCTAAAGCAAATCAATGTCATTTGATCCTTACTGTTTGATGAATTTTTTTTTTATTTTAATTTTTTTATTTATCAATTTATTTATTTATTTATTTTTGCCTATGTCAGCTTTCCAAGCTATCACATCAGTAAAATAATTATTTAGCATTGATCAAATTAAATATAAGTTTTTCACTTTATGCAGAATAACAAACCAATGTAGTTGAGATATTTATATTTAGCAAATTTAAAAAAATTAGAAAAATGTATTTGGTAATAAAAAAGTCTGCTTAGCGAAAAAGTTAATATATGTAACTCATGACAGATTTGCTTTAGAAAGAGAAACCATAGCCATATTCACAGATTTTATTTAAGACAAATAACTGATTTACAGGACATGCTTCTTTTAACATCGTTCTCTTTACATGTATGAAATTATCAAGGAAGGACTTCTTAAAGTTGAACTGACCTTTTTCTCTGTTATGTAATCTGTGATAACTACTGAAAAGGCAGTTACAGCTAATTCAGTTGCATTTGGCCCATTTTTAATAGTCTGTATTGGTTACTCTTTGTGTCTACTAAAATTTGAAAAGCAGGTTCAGGTTTTTCAGCCGCTTTGTTAACAGTTGGCACCATACTAGGTTAAGCAATCTCTGTATATTCTATGTTTGAAGTAACTTGGATTAGATTATTCTGAATATGACCACAATATTAAGGGCACCTAATTTACTTTTGGGGGCCTCTGCTTTTGCCTAAAGACTTTGGTTTCTTGGCAAAATAGATTGAACAGATTGGAGAGCCAAACAAGCCAATTACTGTCCAATGAAACCTATACAGAAATGTCTCACTTAAAATGTTAGGCAGATTAAAAAAAAAAATGCTGTAGTTTTGAATAGGCATTTGGAAAATCAACAGCAAAATGCACCAATGAATTTTACAACCACAGCTCCTGAGTGTATTTACTCTTGAATGCGTGTTTTATGTCATCCTAGAAGCAATCATTGTGCATTACCCACATAGCTAGCCTCAACCATAGCCACCTAGGGTATCACTTGGCTAGGGTATCTTTCTAATGTTTATTTATGTATTTACATATTTATTTATAAGTAAAGAATCATGGTGGCAACATTTTTACTTAAAATACATTAAAAAAATAAACAACATGCTACACTCCTGTTCAAAAGTAGCTATGGCTATGGTTCCATACTTGGCAGGTGATATATTTTACCCATGGCCACTTAATTTGATGGTGCTCTGCTCTCTCCTATGTTTGAGGAATGAATCCTATTATTTGTCTAGATTATGGGGTTATGAAAATCCACAAGTTTTAAAGAGTTAAATGGATATGATGACCATGGTAAAAACAGCAGACAGAGTCTAAAATTGGTGGCAGGGGGAAATATTTTTTTTTTTTTTTTATTCTGGCAGTCAAACAGATATTAGGCACATAGGACAGCTTTGCAAAAATGTGGTTGGCTAGCAACTATGTACTTTATGAAACAATGTAAAAATGCACTAATGTGGCCATTACTTTATTTTTTTTTATTTTATTATAGTTTGGCATCCAAAATGTACACAGTTAGCAAAGTGGCTATAATTGCTAGATATTGCCATGGATAATATTCAGATGAAAATGACTGACCCTGCTGTTGTATGGTTATTATTTTGGCTATGTAGGAATAATGCCATTCATGAGAATTGATTTGGAATACTTTACTGTTGCTATTGCTTGTGAGGAACAAACCTGAAATACATTACCATGGTCACTTTATTGCAGTCAGACTTCTGAGGTGCACACAGTCAAAGATTTAGTTATAACTGCTAGGTAAGGAGGTTGTCTGTATGAAAGTGCCTGACCATTTTGTCATTTACTTAATGTAAGCAGTCATTAATCTAGCTTCGTGGAACTACTGTGCATTTGTGAGAAGCACATTTGAATATTTAACCGTGGCTAGTGTGTGTTTATGTGAGAAAGACATTACTGTGACTATTGTTGTGTTACAACAAACAGGCATCTGAGATTTATAAAGTTAACAAACTGGCTATAGTTCCTGGATATAACAGCTGCCGCTGGGTGAAAAAGACTGGCCCTATTGTTATGATCTAGTTAAACAGTCATTAACCTGTATTTGCAGATCTAGAGTGTATTTGTTGAAAGCAAGTTTGAATACTTTATTGCAGCCATTTTTTAAATCAGTCAGACATCCAAGGTGTACATGGGTCATACATCCTGGGTACAAATGCTGTCTGTAGATCAAATAGACTTATGACTGCTGTTGTTTAAACACTGTTAAAAATTCAGTGATCTGACTTGGCAGTTGCAGATTCACATAATGTATTGCATTTGCTAAAAGCAAGTGCCAAAGCATCTTATCTTTAGCTTATGATTTTATATGTATGTATTTGGGAGGTGTTGCAGTTTGAAATGACTATTGCCATGGTTTATACTTATAGGTTTGTAGGTACTTATTAGGCAATTTGATCCATGAACATTTTAAGAAGCCTAGCCTTGCATTTCCATGGTAGATTTTAGTCATTATGTTTTGCATATAAATAACCTAGACATAGATTGAACAAGGATATGTTGGGAAATGTACATGTTTCCCCTATCCATAAGGGACAGGAGTTCCTATCCATGTTGAATTTGGGTTCGCCCATCCATTCATCAAAATTACATTTGAATAGAGTAAGAGAAGTATTTGGCTTTATGTGGACTGGCAGACACATCAATAAAATATGTATTATTTGCAATACAAGCCTGTCCTTGCCCCATAATCTATTTATTTTGCAAAAGAGATTGAGATCCATCGAGTGGGTGTTTACATAGATTTCTGAACTGTTTCTTGTGAATAGATGTCTGCATTTGGCAGTGTTGTCATATACTTAAGAATAACAAGTTGGACATAATTTATTTTACTTTCTATCATAGCCAAATATCAAGCATTGTACATGATAAGTGGCTATCTATGGTGGTCTGGGCAGAATGTGTGTGAAAGTATTTAATTTTTGGCTCAGTGCCAGAACGAGTAGCATTATCATCTAAAAGCACTTGATTCTCTGCCTGTGTTCTTGGTTGTGGCTCCTTCATTATGAAGTCTGCTTGTCCTGCCTGTCTTTGCATCAGGTTTGTCCAGGTACACTGGTTTCCATCAAAACCCAACAATGCGCTATAGGTGAATTAGAATTCCTCGATTTTAATTGCATGTAAGCCTGTATATGAGTGTGTATTACTTTCTTTATGCATTGTTGACAAGGGTAGACTCACTAGGCCTTTGGTCTTTTCAGTGGAGACCCAAGGTGGTATTTATACAGACTAAAGGAAATATGGCCAGGGCACTGAGGACATCCCCCCTAATCTTATCAGTAAGTGGCATGGTATCTGTTACATGGGCTCTGTTACATCCATTTGAACTGCTGTCTTTCTTTTAATATCCCATCTGAAGAATGGTGACTGAAGAATTCAGCAAAGTCCTTATGCTGCTCTTCAGTGTCAGTATTGGAAAATTAGCCCATTTATCTTCTTTTGGGAAAGAACTAATAATATTCTGATCATCCAGCATCAAAGGAGAATGTACTACTTATTGAGCCAATGATACTGATGTGTATTTGTGCATGTATGAAAAATATCACAGATTTTATCTGTGCACACACACACACACACACACACACACACATACACACACACACACACACACACACACACACACACACACACACACACACACACACACACACACACACACACACACACGCATTCACTATATGCTCCTATGGGTGACAGTAAAATGATAGTTAAGTAATTATCTTTCAAAAATAAGGTATAAAATATGTCATGTATTCTTTACACTCTCTGAGTTTCTGGAAGTCTGGCAGCCCCCAAATCCTAGGTTATATAATTGGATTGTGATTCTGATAAGAAGAGTCTCCATGATCAAACTATGCCTTGTGAATAATCTAGCTTAAAAGTAGTGATTCACAAAGGTATACAGGTTATTGTAGCCTGGGTAGGAGCTGGGGACAGTGTAGTTATTATCTCTTCATTTTTCTGACAATCAAGCTTCAGAGAATTGCACATGAAGATGACTACAGCTTGATTAGGGACAATATAATGTCTAGGAGCAACAAGTTGAAATGCATTATGGTGATCATTATCTTTCACATTCCTCTCAATCAAACATCATACCTGTATACTGGTGGCGATCTCTTCAAGGTATAGTAAGAAGGCATACTGTATATATATATCTATAGTTATATCTATATCTGTCTATCTATCTGTCTGTCTATCTATATAGATATCCATCCATCTATATCATCCCCTTTTTCCCATTTTGCACATGGGGTCACAGTGTCACTTCAACAGTGACAATCATCTTGAGCCAAGGTTTGCAACACCAGAAGACTAGCCCTGCCTTGGTAGTTCATTCTTACCACACATTTTAGCACACACACACTTCCACCTACAGCTAATTTAGAGTGTCCAATATACCTACTGCATGTCTTTGGAATGTGGGAGGAAACTGGAGCACCCATATATATATATATATATATATATATATATATATATATATATATATATATATATCTATAGGTCTACTTTTTATTCTTGAATTCCTGAAATCCCAGAAGCATGAAGACAAAAATCCCAAGATGACAATCAAAAAACAGGAAACACCAAACCACGTAAACACTTGCCCAACACAACAAAGATACTCATTGCACTAACTAAAACCACCTAGGTGGGAGGCTGCACCCCCCCTCACACTCCCCCTTAACTATATATATCAACTCCAGGATTGCACTACAGCCGAGAAAGGGTATAATTGCCTATGTTGGGCAAGTGTTTACTTATCCTGGTTAAACTTATGTGGTTCAGTGTTTCCTGTTTTGCGATTGTCATTTCAGGATTTTCAGCATCTGGGATTTACAGAATAAGAAGTAGACCCATATATGTGTGTGTGTGTGTGTGTGTGTGTGTGTGTGTGTGTGTGTGTGTGTGTGTGTGTGTGTGTGTGTGTGTGTGTGTATCTATATATATATATATATATATATATATATATATATATATATATATATTTAGATATGAATCTGCTTGATTCTCGCGAATACCCGTTTTACCGAAATGTGACATTCGCGAGTGCATTTACGCGAAAGTGCGTTTTATCGTAAACACACTTTTGCGTAAATAAGTAGGTAAAATAAAAAAATAAGTGGTGATATAAAGAAAAATATGCGGTTTCCATGTTAACTTAGTTGTACATCAACGTTTAGTGTTGATGTACAACTAAGCAGACTGTTGTTGAGATAGTAGTACAGTGGGGATGAGGGAACATTCCCTTTTCTCCACTGTAGTGCGATCTCGGAGTGAGAATATTAAAGTAGGGGGGGGTGGGGGGCATAGCCCCCCCACATGGCGGGTGCAGGGGGACTTGCCTCCCTGCATAAAAGTGTTTTTTTTTTTTAATGGCTTTACACAAAAGTGTGTTTTCGTTGAAACGCCCTTTCGTGTAAACGCATTCGTGGATTTACATTTTAGTGAAACGCAAATTCGTTAGAATGCAGTAAATCCATATATATATATATATATAAATATATATATATATTATATATATATATATATATATATATATATATATATATATATATATATATATATATATATATATATATATATATATATATATATATATATATATATCTGACAGCAAGAAGATGAAAGCCATTACTGTGGCCATTTATTTTCTACCCCTGTTTGACATCAGTGAGGCATTCAGAAGATGACTGTCTTGAGGATTATGGGTGAGGAGGCATGCTCTCTCTCTCTCTATACATATATATATATATATATATATATATATATATATTTATATATATATTATATATTATATACATATACATGTGTGTGTGTGTGTGCACGCGTGTGTATGTAAATATACATACAACAACAATAATTTGAAATACGTCTGAGATCATTTATTATTTTAGTTTCAGCCAGCCTAACACCAGAGGGAGGTAGGGAGGTAGACATTATTCCTATATATGATTTGTTAATATTCACAAGCATTTGTATTCTCAGTTTATTGGGAACTACTTTTTTGTCAGCTTTGAACATTGAACCATGTATAGACATTTCTTCCCCCCAAAAATAAGACCGATTGTTTTTCTTTTTGTTTTTGTTGTTCAGGTTATCACTGGATCAAACGTTTAAAACAAATCTGTAAAATGTACCTCAGGGCATCTAGAACTACATGGTGTATGGTGGTTGGGTCTACTGATTCCTCAACCCTCAGATTTATTCAGTTATCACTTCTTCTTTTATTGCAGTGCAGTTTTGATCAGTTAATTGTATTTTGAAATGATAGAAAAATAGAATCAAAATACCAGAAACAACTTTAAAATTGTTTTCAGGGCATCTACAACACCTCTACAGTCTTGTAGAGTGTAGGTAGGTTAAAGGATAGCTAAATAAACTAAAGAGTAACAGAGTTTTAAGAAACAGGAAAATATAGCTTTTATAGTGTGGGCAGGCATGATGGAAAGTCGGTGATGTTTTAGGCAGCAAAGGCTGCAGTGGAACTCTTTCCTAAGCCTCCATTTTACCTATGGCTGCCCTTGGGCACCTGAGCCTATTAACTCTTTGGAGTGTGTGTTTTTTTAATTCTATGTCAACATGTCTTCACTCTATTGCTGGCAATCAATCCTTTAAGTGTGTAGTTTGTGGCATGCAAGACAGCGTCCAGTCATACTATAGGGGGCACTAAATCCTACTATTCTAGAGTAGACTTTTTGTGATTTTTACAACAGTGATGCTGTCATCCTATTGCTTTTATACATAATTCCTGTATTAGTCTGTTACTACTGTGATCATGATCTGTACTAAATTATGGTTATGTATTGCTCTGCAATCTTATTGTGTTTATTTCATACTACTTGTCCAGTACTCACACTATTGTTATAATACCAAGCAGGTATCATACCAAACTCTGTCTGTTAACTGTATTTGCACTACTCTTGGAATAGTCTATATTACTTAATTTCTTCCATGTAGATTCAACTATTTCCTGCGTCCAAAGTCCCTACCTTACTTCATTGTTGTTATCGAATTTGTCTTAACTGCAGTCTCTCAAGCTAAATAAATCACCTCTGTGGTCCTTGACAACATACCTGGCTGCTTGATCAACAGTTCAAAACACACCATCTCGGAACTCCTGCAAAAAGTGTCCAATGTAAGCATAGCCTGCGAGTATGATCCTGAGATATGGAAAACTGTTATTGTTTCATCACATAATAAATGGATCCAACCTCAGATCCCAGGAACAAACTATCTCTCTATCTATCTATCTATCTATCTATCTATCTATCTATCTATCTATCTATCTGTCTGTCTATCTTTCTATCTAGCTTTCTATCTATCATTCTTTCTTTCTATCTTTCTTTCTATCTTTCTTTCTTTCTTTCTTTCTTTCTTTCTTTCTTTCTTTCTTTCTTTCCTTCTTTCTTTCTATCTTTCTATCTATCTGTCTAAATTTGCAAAATCATTAAATGTATTATATTTCATTTCATTCATAGGGTCTGATATAAAGCATCTTGTTGTTCTTGACCTGCAGCAATATAGTTTTGACAAAAGGAGACCATGACTACTTTATTTAGTAACCTTCCTTGAAACACATCAACCAAGTTGTAGATGGTGGCTATACCATTCATACAGCATACTTGGATCTGACAAAGGCTGTTTGCACTATCCCCATTCTGGAATTATAAATAAGCCTAAACAACTAAATGTAGACCCTTATTTGGGAGATGGATAACAAAGTGACTGACAGATGGAACCCACATAGTTAAAGTACTAGGCACCACATCAGGTGGGCAAAATTGTTACTAATGGCATTCTTTAGGGCACAGTACTGGGACCCCTTCTGTTTGGCATCTACTTCATGGATCTCCAAACTAGTAACTGAATCATATGGCTAACTAAATGTGCCAATACCAGAAAGTGCAGTGCTGTTTGCTCACTGATAACTTGTTTCTACAGCAAGATCAAAACCATACAAATCAGCTGTGCATTACAAACTGACAACTTGAATATAAAGAAGAGTAGCATTGTCACCTTTGGTAAACAAATCTCAACAGCAGCTGGCAGCTGAGATAGCAGCCCGGTCCAGACTGGTAATGATCATCATAGAGCTTATTACCTTCATCGACAACTTCCTATCCTTTCACCATCCTATAGCAATAGTATTCAGGAAATCCTTGCATCTAACCCAGTTACTAACTAAAGGTACCTAATCAAAGTTAAAATAGTTATATTTCCTCTATACTTTGTCCTGATCAGACCAGTTATAGAATATAATGCTCCTTTTAGTATGTATACAAATAAACACATCATACAGCTAGAAAGACCCCAGAAATTCCTAACCAAAAGGATGACCAGAGTAAAGATCTTTAGCTACCAAGACAGATTTGAAGCTCTCTCCCTACACTATGCGTCTTATAAATTTTTGTAGGCTGATTTATGTCCAGCATTCTGTGCTGTTAAGCTTCATTAACACTTAAACTAAGATCCGTCAACAAATAAATAAGACATACTGGATTGGCAGATATTGCTCAGTGCTTCTCCCATCTCTGGAATAATCTTCCATTACATATAGAACAGATAAATACCTTCACTTCCTTTAGGCAAACCTTCACAATTGGATGGCCACTGTTAAATTCATCATGAGCCTGACCTGGTGTGCCTTCCTAGAGACAGGAGATGCTGTATGAGAGTGGGTATTGGAAAAGTGATTATGATTCATGGAAAGGTTCTGCCTTGTAACCTCTATGAATTTATTAAACTATGAATTTAAAGGAGATATACTGCCCTTAACAAATCTTGTGATATCTTATGCAGCCAAACTGAATTGTCCAGTTTCAATGAATAATGTAAGAATCATTTTAATGTCTGCTGATCCTTTTTACAAAGTTTATTTACATTCTTGCTTATTGCTGTAGATGTTCTGATTGGGTCTATATTACATCACTGAATATTTAAAAAAGTGAACGGTGATTAATTGGCCCTATCTAAGCGAAAGCTTACAATGTCGAACTGTCAGAACAGCAACTTTTTTCCAAGGGAAAAAAAAATCGCTGTTCCAACAAAAAAAAAAAAGAAAACACTTTAAACATTACGTTAAGTAAGGGGCTTCACCCCCCACACCCCCCCCTACTTAAATATACCAACTCCGAGATCGCACTACAGTACCGAAAATGGCAAAGTAATGAAGCGGTCAAACAAATTCTTTCCCAGGGAAAGAATTCGCTTAAAAGCCACTTCGATATTTTGCGTTTTCAGTCTTTTAAGTTCGACCAAGACGCATTCAAAATAATGCGTCTTCAGTCTCTTAATAGGAACCCTTCTGATTTGCTACATACTTTTTTCAACTATGACCCAGACTCAAGGCAAAAACAATGCAAACAATACTTTTTAAACATTTCTAATTCATTTCAGTAATGATACATTCAGTAGTAAACACAGTTAATTTCTAACAGATTTAAATGGCTAAGACAAACCAATACATGTATTTTACAAAACGGAGTCATCAGATAATGCATGTATCAGTAACAAACAATATATTTTATTACAATTATTGTTTGTGCAGTTTAGTACAAAGATTGATGAAACAGTGATTTCAATATTACAATCTAGGCAATTAGTAGGTCAAAGTTATGTTGTGAATTTACTAAAGTGTTAGAATCTTACATTTAAAGGCTATACATTTTATATCATTTACAGCAATGACAAATAGCTTTTTATAACATTATGCACGTTTATATTAAAACTATATAAAGACTAAATATAATTACAGTTGCAAATTACAATACATTTCTTATACTATATTTTATATATTGTATATAACATATATGTAAATACAAAGAACTGTTATTCAAAGTAAATAGGATAATGGTGTAGAGGAAAATAATTAGTGATAGGTTTGATTACTGCAAGGCTAATATCAGCTGTTAGTTTGAATTTTTTTTCATTTACTGATAGTTATTTCTCTAAGGTCACTTATAGGAGCAGCCTTAGATTAAAACATTTTTTTTTTTTTTTTTGCTATTTGAGTTTAGACAGTAAAACTGATAATGCTGAGGGTCTTAATGTGGACCAGATTTTGTCCACTTTATGTGCTTTTTCTTAGGATTAGAATGCTGGAGCAAAATCCTGGCCATTGCTTAGGGCATGATTTAATTTTGGCTAGAAAGCTTCCTTGATACCACTAGACAGAATTCTTTGAATTTAAATTTGAATAAGAAGTAGCTCTGTATTTATTGTTAGCTGTGTTTGGTGAAAGGTAATTGGTATTTATTGGGATATGGCAATGGTGTTATCTTGAGGTTGATAGTTACAATGCATGAATGCAGATGTTTTATTAGTAAGTATTTGCAGAAAGGATACAATATATGATGAGGAACTGGGAAAGGTAGGTAGCCCATATTCATGCTGTGGAAGGACGAGTCCTGTGATAGATGTAAAGTGAGCCACAAAACATTGAAACATTAATTCCCAGATGTCCAAGCTGAACTTGGTGTTAAATTTATGTATTTTTAGTGAATCGGTGTAAGGAGTAAATGGGAAGGTTGGATTAAAATAGAGTCCTGTGTAATAATTTTCATAGGTTGTTCAGTGTGAAGATTAATGTACTAGTTTTTGACAACTTATCCTAATCTCATACATGTTTCAGTTAAAATATATTTAATCTTAGATTTGCTGACAACTAGACATTTATTTTGTGGTCAGAACATAGTTCATCTGTTTGTCATTCAAATTTAATAGATGGTGTACTCCTTGACTACAAGCACAATACAGGATCCCAGTGAAGTGCACTTGGACTTCACTTTAGTAGATGCAGTGATATTACTGGATCCAATGTACTGATAGCCATTTAAAATCAACATCTCTAGAAGAGCAGGCTTTACTATCACTACTTAAATGTCATGAGGTGAGAAAAGAGAGTTCTTTACCTTTACTTTACAGTTTATTTAAGGAAGATAGTTATGAATCACCAGAGATCATCACAAATCCTGAATGAATGATGTTCAGTAAGAAGGGGGTTGGTGATTGACTGTGTTAAGTCTCTGTAAGATCAGTGAGCATGGTGAAAGTCAGCATGCTTTGGTCATTATCACCATCAACAGAATCATTCAGGAGTTAAAGAGCCATAGAGGTTCGACTACCACCTCAAAAGCCATGCTGATCATTACAAAGAACAAAATATATGTTCAGAATGTTTTTGTAGATTCTAGGCTGCAAGTTTCATTAGCATTTTGAACAGTAGACCAGACAGCTGTCATTTGTGGTCAGGCATTGTTGGCATTTTAATCTTTAGGACTGATATGATAATACCTTATTTCTACAAGGCAGGAAAGAAAGAGAGTTTTCTAGATTAATTTAATATGCAAAACAGAGGGGTTGTGATGAATTCTAAAGCTATTTTGTATATAGAGAGGCAATGGTGCTAGAAGTGACTTATGTTCAGTCATACCAGTTAATAAACTTGTGCATATTATATCTTGTAATGATTTTAAACAGAAAGTAAGGTGATGATTTATCATTTAAAATTCTGCTTCATTGGTTTCAAAAACATTGAGTTAATGACGGTCATGTATACAACCAAAACACTTATGTCTTTCATAAAGGTAGAAATAAAAATTATACAGGATCAGCACACAGTAACTCAATATAATTCATGAAGTTCTCTTTCTACTACAACACCAGCAAGCTGACATCCTAATAGGGCTACACTTTAGATTAAATGGCATGATGTCTTATGGTAAATAATTGGGTTGGTTTATACATTCTATCTGCATTATAGTCTGTTTTGTAACATCTCTATTACTTTTCATCAAAAAGAAGTTCAGAAACAAGGAGGATTAGGAAAGACACACTAGAATGGGGGAAAAGAGGGAGCACATGGGAGCACATTTGAACAAATTATATAATTCATAGCTTACCTAAATACTTGTGAACCAGTAATACTACTATTCAATCAGGTTCTGTATTAGAATTTAAAAGTGTGCATCCTCCTTCCTGCAGCAGATCAGGTTCAAAAGTATATTAAATGGTGGCACTCTGACTTAAATTACAAAAAAAATGTGCATGGTAATGATTGGACAAATTTTACTGATGATGTTTACACTTTAAATGAAACATGGAGTTATATTTTAGGGTAATATTTCTTTGTCATTGTACATAATACCTTATTTTCTCTAGAGGAATAGGAAGTCCATTACCAAGAACTGACTGATATTTCACAGAGTTCTAAACCAATTATGCTTGGTCTTACTCAATGCTAAATATGTCTTCATATGTAGCAGGTATAACAGAGCATTACGCAAAGAAGTCTAAATTCTCTTCATATGACAAGTAGAACATGCATTGTAAACAGGAAACTGGAGATATGTGACTGTATCTAATTACCTAATTATAACTGACCTCATTTGCTGCATAAACTAGAAGGGAAGACCTCCCAGTTTGTGTGTAGTTTAATTTTTAGCTTTAATTCTACAATACACCAGTTAAACAGAATAACTACAACTTGTGGTGGATCACTGAAATCATAGCATGCATCTACACTATATCCTTGCTCTTGATTTAATTTCATCAAATCCCATCTTTGCCAGTGTTTAAATACTCTCTTTATTGTATTATGCCTAAGCAGTGTCTATGCAAACCCTCTCTGCAATGCTTGTTAGCCTGTGTATGTTCTGTAATCAACAGTGGTCCAAAGAATTAATAGTGGTTACATTCTTTGGGCTGTCCTCATTGCTCCTATATGAGCAGGTTTCCAGACTGATCATGGCAATGTCTGCATACAATGAAGATGACTGCATCTCATACATGATACAGTATAACTGAAAGTGCCATCCATGCAAATCTTTTGTTCCTTCACAACTGAATGTACCTCTTGAGTACTGCCTTCTTCTTGTATATGTTTCTTTAGGAGGTAAAACATATCATTTTTGATGTAGATTCCAAGACTGTGATAAATGAACAAGTGATATAAGTTTACATCTTGCAAAATACATATGCACACAAATTTTTGTTTAAATGCTACATATGATAGTTATGTTGAAGCTAGAGAATAGACATGAATGCAGTCAGACAAGATAAACTTGTAAAAATCCCACCTGAATGACAAGATGACAAATATATGTTTTGCTAAAAACAAGTAGAAGTCCAGAGGGACTGTAAAGTGTTCCCACAGCTCATCCTATTAGGTTGGAAGCTCAGGTGCAAACCTAGACATTATCTAATTCTGTACCATAGAGACTGTCTGGAACAATCTTTTTGTCAGACAGTGATCAACATTTCTCATGGGACCCAAAAGGGCCATTTACCACCTTTGAGTAGGTGCACATGAGGACCTCCTGTGCAGCAGTCAAAACACAAAAACAAGCTATTAATTTTTCTTAATTCTCAGCATAATTACATAGGTGCAATACCACATATGACCCAATTGGGAAACAACCTCAGGGGCATCTACACAAGTTAGAAAGGGCTCTATGATAGTCTTATATGCACACAAGCAGGCTTTTAAAACACATCTCACTATTCATGAAAGAAGATTTATTTTCAGTCATATTAATAGCAAAATTTAGGATGGTTTTCATTGCATCTCCCTAAACACAGTCATGTATGCATGTATGCTAATTGTTCTTCAGGACACTATGCAGCTCTTTCTCTACTGATAATCTTTAATGATTTGATTTTATTGTCCATCTCTTTCTTTCTGTCTTTATTTGACAGGAACTTTGTCTTCCATTGCTTTTCCCCATCATGACTGGAGCCTATCTGTATCTTATAAGTATATATGTATACACACACATGTATATATATATATATATATATATATATATATATATATATATATATGTGTAAAGAGAGAGATGGATACTTAGATACAGATATGTATATATATATATATATATATATATATATATATATATATATATATAAACTATGGTTTCACTTAGTACATATCACACAGCAACGTTTTGTAAAACTGTTGCTGTCCTTCATTGGATTTATTTGAACATATAAATAATTTCCGTAGCTTTATTCAAAAATTTATTGTAATAAATTATTTAAAAATTACTGATTGTGTGCAATGAAAGATGAACTCTTCGGAAACATTGCACTTACAAATTTTCAGTGGCCATGTCAATTGCCTTACTCATACGTGCCTTTGATTCAACTTATAAGTACTGTTCTAGATACAGTACAGTTCTAGATACAGAATACATCTTATGATTGTTTTTCCTTTAATGAGTAGAAGTTATATGATTACACTATGAAATCACTATTGATTACATGACAATGAGCAATATCACTGAAAACAAATTTCCAAAACACAAAAGGGAGAAACTCAAATAGTTAGTGTTGTTTGTATGCATGAAGCAAGTCACCCCTGTACCCTGAATGTGGAGACACCCCCCCACACACATACACCTTCTGGTCTTTTGGTCTTTCATACATATATATATATATATATATATATATATATATATATATATGTATATATATACATACATATATATACATACATACAGTATATACCAACTGTTATATAAAACAAACATGAAGAAAAGAAAAATATCTCCAAAAACAAAGGAATCATTGTTGGTTGACATCTAGAAACTGCAGATTTCAATGGCAACATGTTTAATCCTTGCTGTCTTGTGATCTGGGCACCTGACACTCAGTGAGGAGGAACCCTTTAGAGAAGCTTAATTCTGCATATCTGCTGTATTACTTTTATTACATTTCTTGAAATGTTTTGTTGTTACTATTATTTGCTAAATGATGTGTTAAAAAGTTCTTTTATTTCTCTTTGCTGTCTGTTCTGCTTTTTGTCTACTAATGCAAATGCATTTGCAATTAAAATGATACCATCATATAGCTTCTTTCTTTTCTAAATTTTGGAAGACCACTGCAATCAAATGTGCAAATTCTATTGATAAGAAAATATACTATATGCAAAAATGTAAAAAAACAAAACATTCTACAGTCGGGTTGGCTGCATGCAAAATTGGAAAACAAGAAGATATTCTAGCTTTTTCTATCTGTATCAGTTAACTTCTTGATAACCATGTTTATTTCATCAAATCATGAAAAAGCAAGTATTATAAGCATGGCAACACAATAATAATTTTACCTCTAACCATGCTGAATTGTAGTTCCATGTGCGACTTTTCTGCTTAGGTCTTATTTCAAAATGGATCTCAGTGCTTTTGTTGTATAAATGTTTAATAAATGGAGTATGACAATATACATTTCATGAAAACTTGAGTATGCATTTAATTTATTAAGACAGATGCTGAAATTATGATTTACTTTATCTTACTTTTTGTTACCAGGCAGATTTTCCTATATCTAACACCTATTATCAACAGAGGCCCAGGGAAGTACTTGTAGAAAATGTCAGAAAATTGACAAAGATATACCAATGAAATAAATCTGTTTTCATTCAGGAGTTTCTACCTGCAGAGTGTATCCTTACAACATTTGATGCCATAGAGGAATCACTTCTGGGTTTGATCATGAGCCAAGTGGACAAAGGAGAACAAAATAAGGGAAACAGTTAAGTCTTCTGAGGAACATGATTTATAACAGATGGAAAGCTTGCTGAAAGTGCCTAAAATGGAAGGCGGGTGGCCCTTTTATTAAAATCAAAACAACGAGGTCAATATACAGCTCCCTTTATAGCAGCACAGCAAACCTAACAGTAAGTTTTGTCATCCACTGACATCTTCAACCTGCTAAAAATCTAATATCACCAGAAGCCATAAATACACATACTATTTACAACAGACAGGATTAACAAGAAGTACTACTTCAAACATTTATATTTCAACATAAGTTTAATCTTAGCTGTATTATTGAAAACATATCTCCAGGCTAGCTGCAGTTAATTCAGTATTTAAATAAATTTTTTTCTCTAGAATAGTGAACAAGTCCCCACCTGCATTAATATTTCTTAATAATATCTTTTTATCAGGTAGAATTGAATCAGATAAGAAAAGTGTTTCAACTGTGTCATATCTGTAGCTGCATAAAGTAGAGTAGATATAGTGAGGTAAACTATTATAATATTTTTCAGTAGTATAAGTGAAAGAAATATGATTGCAAGAGGACATGTGTCAAATTGTACATTAGAACCTTTGCAGGGGCCATACACTAATACAAAGAATATATTCATTTTCAGCATTACAAAGGAATATTGCTGCAACCCAAGATACTACAGCAAGTATGCAAAAGTATATAAAGTAGGCAAACAGCAAAAAGGAGAAAATCAGTCCCAATGTAGAAAACAGCAGGTTAAAGGATGGCATGTTGGAGGTTAGCAATGTGCCATCCATGTCAGTGATTGGTCAGAATGTATCAAGTGATGAATGTCTCAATATTATTATTAATAATGAATAATATTATTACATCAGAATTTGAAATCAAGGCCACTGAAATAATTCAGGAGTCAGAAAATAGGGCTACAACATAAACTGATGAAAGTCCACACACAATGTTTAATTCTTCTGTACTAACCACTAAGAATATTGAGATGGGAGCCAGACCAAAGACTAAAGCAACTTTTTTACCCCTGCTCACTCATCTACCTTTACAAATGAGGACACCAGAGAACAACAGAAGAATGCTGTTCAGCATAGCTCTCAACCGATCAGAGACAAATCTCAACAGAATCAGGGACAAATCCTCATATAATCAGCGACAATCAGGAACAATCAGGGACATTTTTAAATATCTGTACTATTAGCTTGAAACATTTGCAGAATAAGAGAATGTGGATTAATATAATTTTCTGACATAAAACGTCTATAACTCTGAATTACTATCATTATTTATTAAGAGCAATTCACCACCTTTTCTTCAGCAGCTACCAGTTTTAAAAGGGATTAAGAGGGACAAACCTACAATCGGAGTCTAAACCAGGGACATATCTGAAGATTAGGGACAGTTGAGAGGTCTGCTGTTTAGCAACAACCACAAGAGAAGGAAGCTTTCTATGGACAGTCCAATATAGAGACGTTTAAACTGGCATTTAATCTTTCTCATAAATGTTTAACTGATGTGCAAATTGATGTTTTAAACAAGGGTTTGCCCTTTGTACCAGCTGTTACTAAGAAGTTACATTATGTGAAATTATATTTAAGGCAGTTTGCTAGGAATGCAAATTTACATGTTATGTTTTCTAACACTGCTGCTGCTGAATATAATAAGTATAAAAAACCTAGTACATTTATGCCTGTTTCTCAACCAGTGATGGATACATTTTTGAAAGTTTGTGAGAGTGAAATTGATGCACTTCTTATGTTCAGGTGTAGACCAGGACACTTTAATCTAAATTTGAAAGAAAAGCAAGCACTGGATGATCTCATTACTGACAGAAGTATTGTTATAAAGTCTGCAGACAAAGGAGGTGCAGTAGTGGTGCTAGATTATTCTACATATGTGGAAACTATGGATAATATGTTGTTAGATTAAACTACTTATACTCTTGTGAACATGAAAAAAGTGAGAGAGATTGTTAGTAATGTGAAGAATGATTTGTTTCATCTATTACAGATTAGCGTTATTTATAAGGATTTATATGATTACTTTATGGTAGATTTCCCTAAGATTCCTAATATATCAGGTCTACCTAAGATACATAAATCTTTGGAAAAACCTCCTCTAAGGGCAATCGTAAATGGCTTAGGATGGGTTACAGAAACAATTTCTAAATGGGTAGAAGGACAACTTAGACCTATGGTTAATAAGGCTGTCTCTGTGTTAAGAGACTCTTCACATTTTTACAACAATTAAGTGAATATATGGAGAACTTGAATTCAAATGCAAGATTTATTCTTGTGACCTTAGACATAAAGAATCTCTTTACAGTCATTCCTAATGATATAGGACTAAGGTGCATATATTGCTTTAATGAAAGAGTAGCATATATGGACAAAAACTATGTTGAACATATATGCAGATTTTTGAGTATTATACTTGAGAAAAATGTGTTTGCCTTTGAACAGAAGTTTTATTTACATGTTGGGGTGTTGCCATGGGCACACCCTGTGCTAACAGATATGCAAACCTGGTTCTAGCTGAATGGGAGATGAGATACATTTTGACTGAAGAAAATCTGTGGCTAGTATGGGTTTATATTGCAGATTTGTGGATGATGTCTTTTTTTGTGGAAAGGGGATGCACAACAATTGGATACTTTTGTTAATTATTTAGAGACAACCACCACATTTTTAAGATTTATTGTGCATTCATCAGTAGATTTTATAGAATGTTTGGATATTTTATTAAAAGTGGATGAAGGGGGTAAAATAAGCATTTTGTTATACCATAAGTCATGCTGGAAAAATGCTCTATTGGAAGGGGTGGCAGATTTTTAAGAATGTATGGATAATCAGCTTCTGAGAACTTCCCAACTTTGTAGTAAGGAAAGTGATTTTTTTACATCATATAAATGTAACAGAGAATAATTTGTTAGAACGTGGTAACAAAAGTAGGGAAGTTAGGGAAGCATCAGAAAGGGTTAAGTCCATGAGGGATGGGAAAGGTAGACCTTGGTATTCAAATAATACTGGATATTCAATTAATAAGGGACATTGAAATATATGTAAGGTTAGGATACCCTTCACTTTTAGTACTGATTTTAAATATGTAAAGAATATACTACAAAATAACTGGAAGATATTACTGTCTGATGTCAGGATGAAAAAATATAGTAGGTGATGTGCCAAACTTCAGCTACATTAGAAATCGCAACTTAAAGAGTCTGTTATGTTATTTACCAGGACCTGGTGATAAGAATAACCTAGGTTAATTATATAGTGGCAAATCAGGTACATATTCATGTAAAAGATGTAAGGCATGCAGGTATATTAAGACTGATAATGTGTTTGAGCATCCTGTTACTAAAATTATATATAAGTATTCACACTATGTATGCTGTTCTACTAAAAATGTGATTTATATAGCAACCTGTTCAGAATGCACTTCTTTTTATGTTGGTAAAACCAATAGAATGTTAAAGGAACGTATTTTACAGCATATGGATGATATACAGAAAAATGTGCAAAGAAGTGCAGTAGCTCAACACATTAATGAATTTCCACAGCATGATTTTAATTTTATGACTTTGGATATTTACACTCCTGCACCTAAAGGTAGTGATATAAAGAATGCCACAGAAGTTAAAGAAACCCACTGGATAGCTGGTTTGAGAGCAAATGTTCCACCAGGCTTAAATGGTTTTATACCTTTAAAGCCTATTTTAAAGGCTAGTAATTGTTAATTGGTTAAAGGTTTTAATTAATGTAATTGGTTTTTCGAGTGCATTTATACGCAGACTGATTTTATATTTTTTTATTGATCTGATGAAGGAGGCATCTCCGAAAGTGCTTACCTGTTTACTGCTTATTGTTTATTAAATATATGTGCTTTGCCGTGGTTGTCCCATTGTTGTTTCTTAAGTACACAAAAGTAGGTTCATAAGTTATTGCTATATGGGTAGGTTGAAAAGACATATATATACTAGTTATATTCCCTAAGAAGTATCACCTGCAGATTTACCTTCCTCATTGATTCATGTTATAGTACTAATTTCTTGCATTAGGTTATGTGAACCTATTTAACTACCAAGACAGCTTGAAAAAGGCTAGGCTGTTACACTATTTGGTACTCAATAAAAGTTTGTTGCTCAGCTAGATAACACTGGGTAATAAAACCATCCCTCCAAGAAGTCCTATTTATACAGTGATGTAAACTGAGAGTTTTAGAGTGCAGCTTCTTAATATTGACAGGGTTTTGTAAGTCGATAAGAGCTAATAAAACAGGATTTTTCATAGTCTGGAAAGCAAGACATGGAGGTATCAGTAAAAGATGAAAAAAGTAAAAAATTTAATATACTTGGATAGCAAAGAGAGCCTTGCCAGATGAGTCTGTTGGTTAGAAATCATTGAAGACCTTCAAGCCGTTATATGTACTTGGTAAGGTATGTGCTACTTAAACCATTATATTAATTTGTCAGCTAGTAATTGAGGAATATATATACACTGAAAGTAAGACATGTTGGAATCTTCAAAATATACTTTTGCTAACTAACTGGGCAATGAAAAAAATTACTAGTTTAATTGATATTGGATGATAAAATAACAGTTTTTTCTTGACAACAGTACCTGGATCATTTATGTCTGTGCAGGCTTAAGGTGTGGTTCCATTTATGGAATAATCAGTGGAAAGATTTGTTTCCCTGGCATGACTACCCTGCATTATTTCCCATTGAGTCTAAGGCTATAGACAGAACCTCAGATGCTAGCTCTAGTTATCCTTCTTGAGTAATATAAGCGTCTGTGGAAGAATCAATAATGGGACCCTGTTTGCAGACACTCACACGCTTGGCAACCAGAAACCTTGGACATCTGTCCTCTCACCAGAGAAATCAATGATACAGAGTGGGGGACCCAACACAAATTCCTAAGGGACTGCACTAGTGACTAATATATTAGATGATAAGATACTACTAACTTTCACCCTAAGTGAAATTGACAAGCCATGGAGTAATATAATGGTTACTTAATGGTTATTTAAGTTGCTAAGTTAACCAACAAAACCTGCATGAGTAATTAAACTGAATGCTTTAATAAGGTCAAAATAAGTGGCATGGACAGAATAACCTCCAACAAAGGCATAAATGGCACCCTCAAGAAAAGGTCAACCAAATTAAACAAGCAAAACCTACAGTGGTGATGATAGGAACTGCATTGATGCTATATGCTTGTATATACTGTGAATACATAATGGCTTGCCACTTTTAAGAAGTAAAGAATAAAGTTGATGTTTTAATACTGTATCCCATAATGCATTGAGTCTGGTTTGACAGTTGCTAGTGTGCTTATGGTGAGTGGAGTAGCTCTTAGCATCTTTATTGCTGTGCTGCTATTTTCTGTAACATTAAAGTTGATGTTTTTCTACAAATGCTAGTTTATCCTGAAGTTAACACTGCCAATCAACATGACTTTAGTAACTAGAGGTGCACATTAAGACATGATATCAAAATCAGGATTTTGTCAGAACATAAAACAGAAAATGTAAAACCACATTAATGAGATGAGTGACATCCACCGAGCTTATAGTGAGATGGTTTACTGAGAATTAGTTTTAACACACAAATTTGTTATTTTATGGAATTTTCAGCTGTTTAACCACAGAAATTTGAATTTTCCTTGAGTGGGAAGAAGTGTAACCCACAAGGTTCATTTGACTTTGCAAAAGTATTTGAAGGCAGAAATAAACAAATTTCTGGATAGCATATGAGTTAGACAAAGAAAAGCAAAGAAATTCAGGAAACCAACCTCACCTTTAAGGTGAATTTCTTGGCATGCATATACCAGGCACATAATGCAGTGGTTACAGTCTGTGACCTCCTTGTAATCCTCTATGTTATATGCCATGGACCAATATACAGTTCATTTTCATTTTCAAACAGCAGAGTATTATGTATAAGCTAATAAATAACACAGTCAATGTTTTGTGTACAATATGTTCAATCTAAAGGTGAAAGTTCAAAAGCTTTTGTAAGGTGATGCTATTATCTTGCTGAAAACTGTTGCTTTGATATAAACACTCAGAAAAAGAATTGTAATTAGGCTGGTTGATATTAATATCACTAAAATGTTGCAACAAGAAGTGAATTTAACTTTGTAAAATGCAATAAATGGCTAGAGAAATAGAATTAGTAAAGGAACAAAGTACTAAAATGAATATGGCAAGTGAAATGATAAAGCACAGAAAAAAATGAAATTAAAAGGAAATATAATACTGGTCAAAGTTAAGCTTACAGACAAGAGCATAGTATGTATGCTTAGCAAACATATGAGTTGCAATTATTATCATGTCAGAATAGTGTGCAACATGAGGCAGAAGGTGGAAAAAATGAAACGCGCTGGGACATTTTGCTGTTGTTTGTAAAACTAAGTTAAGTAAATTGTTAATTTGAACAGAACTCAGGAAAAGGTAAAAAAAAATCCTTCCTGGGTTCAGTAACTATTAAGGCCTACTGCTGACTGAGGCTGGCAAATAAAACTCCTTATCAATGGAACTCCAATGAGTTTCATAGGTTCATAGGTTCATACTAGGCTATCTGCCATAGGGCATTTATAAGCCTAGCCAGAGTGTGTTTGGCTTTAGCCATCCAATTTAAATTAATTTTGCTATGCCCTTTTTCGAGGTTAGTATACTGTGCCTCTGTCTAACAGTGACACAGAAGTGATACCCGGGGTAAACCTACAAACTCCCATCCACTCATCAAGATTCCTCTTGAAGAGAGTCAATGAGGAACTCTGCCTAACCTGGACTGGGATTTTATTCCAGCATGAAGGGAGCCTCTGGGTTATGAATCTGTCCCTCCAGCATGTCCTATTATTTCAGTGCTGAGGTTCAAATCTCTCGAGTGTGTAGCTCGATGGGATTTGGATTTTCTGAGATGCAGCATGTTCATTAATTCCAGGTTGGACATGGCTTTATACGTCAGGCACAGATCGCCTCTGAGCAGGCGGTATGCCACTTAGTAGAGCTGAAGTTTCTTTAACCGGGCAGCATATGGCATCTGTTTGAGCCCTTTGATCCTCTTGGTGAGGTACTTTTGGGGTCTTTCCAGTTGCTGCAGGTGTCTGGTAAGGTATATCCCAAAAGGGACATTGTACTCAATTATGGGCCTGATAAGGGATGAGTAAAGAGGCACGATGACCTCCCCTGATCTAGATGTGAATCCCTTCATGATTAGGTGGGCTATATAAAATGTTTCTCTAACCACTTTGGCCACGTGGTTGTCAAATGAGAGATTGCTATCAACTTGGGTCCCCAGGTACCTAATTACTTCTTCCGTACTTAATGGATTACCACCTATGTGGTAATTTGTGGACACTTTGTTTTTGCCAAAAAGGATGACTATACACTTTTTGGCGTTTAGCTTGAGGCCATGGCTCTGTCACCAGTTGTCTGTTTCTATGAGGCCCTTTTGGAGGATGATTGTGTTGGCTGGAGAGTCAATTTTGGCACCCAGTTTGCAGTCATCTGCGAACTTGGTCAGCCACAGTCGTTCCGTGTTGGCCTGTACCTCCGAGAAATATATACTGAACAAGAGAGGTCCCAGGATTGAGCCTTGTGGGACACCACTTGTAACTGCTTTGGAGTCTGACATGGCTCCAGCAATTCTAACCATGTGGGTTCTGTCCTTGAGCCAGTTTGCAACCCATCTAGTGACATAGGGGTTTATATTTAAGCTGGTGAGCTTATCTATAATGCCCGAGTGGGGTATTGTATCGAAGGCTTTTGCGAGGTCCAGATAGGCTGTGTGGACCACCTTCCTCTTGTCAATGGCCTTGGTGACTGTTTCAAAGAAATCAACCAGGTTTAAGAGGCAGGATCTGCCCTTAACAAAGCCGAACTGGGTAGGATCCAGTGTCTGTAGGTCCCCAATATCTTTATTTATGAGGTCCATGATGATCCTTTCCATAGCTTTGCAGACCAAGCTAGTCAGGCTTATGGAGCGATAGTTTCCAGAATCCGTTGAGGCACCACCTTTGTGGAGAGGGACCACTGTTGCTGTACACCACTCTTTGGGTACATATCCTGTAGTAAGGCTGAGATTGAACAGTAGTTTTATGTTTGGGTTTAGCTCTTCTTGGAGTTCATGTAGGACGCAGCCCGGGACACCGTCTGGTCCCATTGATGCTGTGTTTTTTGCTTTGGAGAAGGCGGCTCTTACCTGAGAATCTGAGATGTCAGGGGGGCAGCACTCTGCTGGGATAGATATTTGCCCTTTTGGTGGGGAGGGGGGGGAGTTTGCGCTGAACATGTCAGCTAGGATGTTGGCAATGTCTGTGGGTTTGGTGTATTTTTTGTCATTTTGGACTAATTCTGAGCATATCTGGGAATTCCCACCCAGGTTCCTAACATAACTAAAGAAAGCCTTGTGATTATCCTTAGTGTCCTGTGCAATTTTTCTCTCTAAGCTGGCCTTAGACGATTTTATGAGTGCCCATAGTTTTTTGCTAATACTGATCAGAAATGCCTTCCCTTTTTGGGATTTTGCTCTATCATGTAGTAGTTTCCTCCTTCTATTGTACAGTTTGTTTATGGCTGGGGTCCACCAGACAGGACGTCTGCCTTTGGAGGATTGGGTCTTGGTTTTATTTGGGATTGCATAATCCATGCATTCCTGAAGGTGTTCATAGAATGCATTTATAAAGGATTCTGCGGTCTGGGCCATATTTTCCACAGGCCCGGGGGCTTTGAAGGATTCCACCTCAGTTTTGAGGAGTGTGAAATTTGCTTTAGAGAAGTTTTTCACTGTGGTTTTCTGGGCGGGGGTGGGGTCGGGATGTGAATATCCAGTGAGATTAGTTTATGGTCTGATCTTACCGGTGAGGGATACACTTCTGGTCTGGAGCATAGAGTCCCCATGTTGGTGATGATCAGGTCCAGTATGTTTTCCCCTCTTGTGTGAGTGGTAACAAGTTATTCCATAGCATTTGAGTTTATAAATTCTAGGAACCTTTGGGCTAGGGTGTTGGAGCTAGAGTAATGCTCCCAGTCTATGTTTGGGTAGTTGAAGTTGCCCAATATAATGGTGTTTGGAGAGATCTTCATATTTTCCAGTGTTCTCAGAAAGGCCGAGTGGGGTTCCTGGGTTTGGGAGGGTGGACTGTAACTGGAAGGCAGTTTTACCCACTGTTAGTTGCACATGGATAGTCTCTGATGCTTCGTGCTGTGCTACCAACCTGGAGGTGTGGGTATCTTTGACGAATATTGATACTCCCCCTACTTTTGTGGTTCGGTCCAAGTTTTGGGGCCAAAAAGCATGGTATGAGGTATAACCTGGTAGTGCTGGGGTGCACTCGGGAGCCTTGAACCAGGTTTCTGTTACTGCACAGATATCAATGTTCTCCATGCTAAAGAGAATTTCGAGTGCATGCATCTTGAGGTTTAGACTTCTGGCGTTGAGTAGCATTACTCTTAGTTTCTTATCCCTTGTGATACCTATGGAGGTGGGTTTGTCTTTTGAGCCTTGCCTAAAATAGGCACTATTGGGGTAGCAAGAGCCTTTGCCAATATCCGAAAGCCCAGGGGTGACAGGTGCAAGCCATCCCTAGCGAAGCATCTTGGCTTGTCGAGCATGTCATCCCACTCTGACAGGCATTGGATCCCCTTTGAATGACACCAATACTTAACCCAATTGTTGAAATTGATCATCTTGTCTTCATAATGTGGCATCAATCTTGGTGAGGGTAAGATGCTACTCAAGGCCAGGGTCATACTGGCCTGGGCTACATGCTCAGACAGCTCCTCTATGTCTCTTTTCATGTAGTCCAGGGAGGTACGTCTCAGGTCATTCAAACCAGCATGGACAATGTCTGAGTCATATTTGATCTTGCCTTGGAGTGACCTGAGTGCTTGTGTTATGTGGCAGATCCTAGCGCCTGACAGGCAGCTCACCGTGACCTTCTTCTTCTTCAGCCTGGTGAGCGGGACGTCAGTGTGCCTGACAATAGAGTCACCTATTACAAGTGTATCAGGTGTGTTGTTTAGCCTTAAGGGGTGTGACTGTTCGGCACACTGGCTTTGTGAGCTATGTGTTGCACGTGTTTTGTTTTGGGGTAGCAGTTGCTTGGGTGTCTGCTTTGGAGGTCTCTGCTGCTTAGGCAGATTTTTATTTAGAGCCTCCGAGTATGTTTTTGTGTGTTTATGTGTTTGGTTTGCTGTCATGGTAGGTCTATGTGAGACTGGAATTGTAGTGAGTGTGGTTTTCTTCTCCTCCTGACTGGTTACGCTAGTACTGAGTTGAGAGAGCTTAGCCTCCAGTTTGGCTATATGGTTGCATCTCTCACATGTGTTGGAATTTTTTGGGAGGAGGAGAGGGTTGTCTGTGTACATGAGGCAGTTGTAACATTGCCTTAAGATTCCCAGATTCACCAGCTGGACCGGAGAGGAGATTGACAACTGACCTTTGGACATGCTAGAATAGTATTGGGAATTCCTTTATAATTGAAACAAAGGGCCAATGGGGTACAAGGTACTCAAGGGGAGTTTGTGAGGGTGTAGTGCTTTTAATTTTTTAGTGCTGACTTATATAATTGCTTTAGTGAGCAAGTGCCAGGTAACTTAAATGCAATGTGTTACAGGTAACTTAAATGCAAAAATAACAAACAGTAACTTTCTTTCAAGTGAAATAAGGAAATAAGTACAGTAAGCAATGCAGATATCACTAGGGATTCACAGAAGTGCTGAAAAGCCGTGTTTTAGGTGGAATTAGCGTTTCAGGGAAATAACAAGCAAACAACAACAAGCATACAAACAAAGCTAGATTCAGCAGGCCTGGATCTAGTCTATGCTACAGCAAACAAGGTGTACCAATTTCAGTAAGAAACAGTTCAAATATGTAGGCACTATAAGCCTTTAACCAGAAATTCCCAGCTCAGAAGGGCAGAGTCCAGCCTCTCCTCCCACAAGAGTGCAGACCACGAACCTTTTAATGTAAAATAACTGGCCTGAAGCCCAAGTGCTTAAACCAGAACTAATACACTTTTAGAATAACAGACACTGAACCCTCAATCAGCAGTTCCCAACTTAGAAGGATGTAAGCTACCTGTCCTGCCAAAACATTGCAGGCTACATACCTTACTAATGTAAAACAACTGGTCTGAAGCCCAAGTGCTTAATCCAAAAGACTTAGAATGATAGCTCCACTTTAATCAAGTTACTACCAAGCAGTAATAAATACAATTGAATACTTTAAAGAATGCCTGGATTAGTGCTCAAGTTATACAAACAAAGCTAGATTCAGCAGGCCTGGATCTAGTCTATGCTACAGCAAACAAGGTGTACCAATTTCAGTAAGAAGCAGTTCAAATATGCAGGCACTATAAGCCTTTAACCAGAATTTCCCAGCTCAGAAGGGCAGAGTCCAGCCTCTCCTCCCACAAGAGTGCAGACCACGGACCCTCTTAATGTAAAATAACTGGCCTGAAGCCCAAGTGCTTAAACCAGAATTAATACACTTTTAGAATAACAGACACTGAGCCCTCAATCAGCAGTTCCCAACTTAGAAGGATGTAAGCTACCTGTTTCAAGATAGATACAGAGACTAATGTTACTGTCAATCACTACCTACAGAAAAATTCTGAAGTGGTTGTAGCTGCATGAAGAAGAAACAGAAATATATAGCTCTGAAGGTAAACTCAAGTTACTTAGTAAATTTCTAGCCATGTCTTACTGGAAAGGGTACACATATGACTTCTGGGTTTATATTCTGGATGATCCATTCATTAATAATATGCACAGCAGGGCCATGGCATACAAGAAAAGGCTGACTGCCAGAATAAATTGTCAGTATAAACCTATTTATTCTATTTATTTTGACTTTGGTAGCCGGCGTAGAGCACTGATCCCATTGAACCTATTTCAGTTTTAATCTGGGGTAAACACAATAGATACTTGACATTGTATAGTTACTATACAGAGTGAATAACAAAACACAATATATTAATATAAATGTAGTTAGTGAAGTGATCTGCTTAACTGTGAACCATTAAAGGTAAAATTAAAATTAAACTCTGTCTCATATCTCTTAGCTACACCCAGAAGAGTGCAATCGCTTAGACAGAGGTAAAAAAAAATTCAAAAACAGGGTGTAACTGAAAAGGCTGGCTGAATGGCATTTGCCAGTCCAAGTCATGACAACAAATGGCAGTGTTAGAATATGTATTGATCTGAGAAAGCTTACTGATGTAGTTATGTGAGAAAGTTTATTCTACTCACAGCAGAAAACACATTACCTAAACTGGTCATTGCCAATGTATTTTGCACATTATGTGCTTTCAGTGTTTTTTGACAAATACCCTAAAGAAAGTTACATGCTGACAACCTTTCTTACCCCAATGGGAAGCTTCTGTGTTAAGAGTGCCATTTGATATACTCTCAGCACCACAACCATTTCAGTGGGACAGGGATCAGTGTAATGGTTAAGGTCTTTAACGGAGAGATACAAAGGACATGGTTTTATTCTGACATCTGGTTACTGTCTAGACTTTTAAAAGTGTGCAGACTGTCTAGTATTTACCCATGAAATGAGTAATTTGTTAAACTATCATGAAGGTTTTTTATTGTTGTTATGAATGACATGATGATTTTATCCTGAAAAAAAAATGTATGATTCAAGATTAGAGGCAGTGCTCCTAACTACTAAGAATTCAGATTTGAAACTAAACCAAGACTAATGTTGTTTTGGGAAGTCTGATGTTTAATATTTTGGTCAACATAAAAGTTACTGTAATCAGATAAGATGTAAGCAAGGTCAGGCCAATAGCTGAATTAAGAAGCCTACCTGCCTAAGTGACTTATGACAAGCCCTAAGCATAATTCACTTTTGGGAGAAGCCTGTGGCTGATCTATCTACCTACAATGATACTTCTGCTGAAAGACCATTTAAAGAAGAACATACTGTGATCATGAAGGCAGAAAACTAGCACAGGAGATAGAATTTTAATCTCACAGCAAGATGTTCTCTGGTTTGATTCTTGAATGGCGTGCTTTCTGTGTGGATTCTGCATGTCCTCCCTGTGTTTGCATGGATTTACTCCGGGTGCTCTGGTTTCGTCCCATACTCCCAAGACATGAGTAGGTGGATTAGATACTGTAAATTGGTCATACAAGTGAGTGTGTTTGTGAGTATGTCATATGCAGGAACAACAGTGACAAGGGTAGTCATTTGGCAGTGTGAACCTTGGCTCTTGATGATTGTAACTATTGAGGTGACAGCCCAAACCCATGTACAAAAATGGGAAAAATGGGTTGTGGGTGGATGGATGGATGGATGGATGGATGGATGGATGGATGGATGGATGGATGGATGGATGGATGGATGGATGGATACTCAGGTCATGAGAAGATGCTCAACCCCAAGCCTTCAGTGGAGTAAAATATATGATAACAGTTACTTCAGGGCTAGAAACCAATGATGCTTTCAAGCTGCCAGCAGTGAATGTTGATGCTAGTAGCTGCACCCTAAGTGCAGCATTATTCCAAATACAGTATATGATCAGGTATTACATCCTGTTGCTTATTGCACCAGAATACTAACCAGTGTTGAACAGAGATATTCATAGACAGAAAAGTACCTTCTGAGTATGTGGGCATGTGACAAGTTCTCTAGTTATCCATTAGGGTTAGATAGTTCCCAACTCCAGAATGACCACAAGCCAATAGTTCCACTGATCAGTTCAGTTCTTGGAATTCAAATGAAATGCCACCAAGATGTCAAAGATTGAGACAGTTAAATGTCAGAACAATTCATGTGTCTGGCAAATAGGTGAGTGTGGCTGACATATAATTCAAAAATTCTATACATCTTCAGATGCAGTCAGATACCAAAGGAGATTTTATTATATGTTTGCAGACAGTCATGACAACATGACCACTGACACCGAAGAGACTGTAAAAGTTGAAGCAAGCTACCAAACATGACCATGATTTACAAACTGTAATCAAATATGTCCAAGATGGAAGGCCTAACATCTGGACAGAAACAGAACTTCTCATGTACAAATATTATACTGTTACAGCACAATTGTTAGAATGTGATGGCTTGTTATTGTACTGAGTCAGAAGAATAGTGCCCTCATCACAATATGCCATTTTTAAAACAAACATATAAAGGGCACCAAGGACTTGCAAATTGATTGGCAGCATTCCACCTGTACACTATCTGTTCTTGAACCAGACCAGCCAATGCATTACAAGTTAGAAGAGGAGCGAAAGTGGGCCACAGCCAATATTGCAGTATGAATAAACAATGAACTGAGATCATACATGATGTAAGTGGAAGAAGGCACCGCAATTAGATGCAATCAGAATCATACTCCGGCAGGTCCAGATGAGCCTCAAGTGGAACGCTGAGGTCCTATGAGACAGTCCCAAGTGTCTGAGCTAAGGATAACCAGGTTCTCACCTAGTCAGAGTGCTAATGTTTCTCCCAAAGCATTACCACACAATAATATTATGGACAAAGGTAGAAGTTCGAAATTCACAACATGTGATGACAGTGTGAATACTGTCAACCATAGTGTGACTAAGCATGATTCTGACCAGTCTGCTCCACAAAGTGACTCTAGACAAAATGTGGTTCTATATAATTTATTTGCCTCATTGTTTTTCTTTCAAAGTTTTCATTTCCATTGATATGATTTACAGAGGATAAGAAGTCAAAACTCTGTCAAGGCATTAAGATTGTAACTGAATAATATGGACAGAAAAATGACCATCTTTTATTTTTCCTTATGTAGAATGTAGCTATGCTAATAGTAATGTCTATCTCAGTTACTGTTATGTCATGAAAATTTGCTTCTTTCACTTACACAAGTTTTAAGAGCAGCTCCCATTTGAACTGTCAGCACTCAAAATGACGTGCTAAAAAGACAAAAAAAAGACTGAAACCTAGAGAAGAGTGACTCTTAAAAATGTCTCTTCTCCTTAAAGCTGATTTTTGTAGGAGGGGCAAGCACTCCCCCTGCACCCACCCATCTGGGAGGCAAGCCTACAACACCCCCTAAGCTAATATATACCAAGTCCGAAATCATTATACCTCAGGGAAAAAGTCTGATTCTGAGAAATGGTATATGTAAGTCCATTTCTTCAATGATTCAATCTCAAATTTTTGGGACATAATCTAGTAAATATCAATTAAATACAGCTATAATATTAAGCATCTAATAAACTGCTTTTTTTTCTGTAGAAGATACAGTTACATAAGGTTTCCTCAACAGAAAAGGAAGCTATTGCATCATTTTCTATAGTTATCCATCCCTTAAGAGCTTTTAAACCTGTTATAATAGACATATAAACACACACATGGCTCCGTACTGAAATGTCAGCACTTAAAGTGCCAGGTACTAACAAGTTGGTAAAAACAGACATAAAATTCTGGAGAAGAGTGAATCTTGAAAATTGTTATTTCCTTTAATCTTGTTTTTTGTAGGGGGTAAGCCCACCACACCCAGTGAATTTATATATATCAACTCAAGATTGCCATATCTTGGAGAAAAGAGAAAATTCCAAAAAATGTCCATCTCGGACTTAGTAAATGTAAGCCTATTTTTCAGCCATTCAATCTCCGTATTTTGAGACTCGTACTAGCAGGTAACAACATTTCAAAAGGCTACTGCCCTGCACATACACATATCTATTTCTTTATATATATATATAATATATAATATATATATATCCAACCCTAAGCTTTACCTTCATAAAAATCTTCCCGTAACACTGCCACTATTCAGATGAATTTGAGGCTAGTGTTATAGAGTGTTTCAGTGTTAATATTGGGAGAGGACATAGTTTTCCTTTCTCAATATTATTTTATTCAATATTTTTTGTTTTTGGCATTGTATATGTTCAAACTTTTTTGACAGTATTTTAAATTTGACATTAAATTAGTTTGATCATCCACAATAGAACCATACATACACACACACACACACACACATATATATATATATATATATATATATATAAAAAAAAATATATATATATATATATATATATATATATATATATACACACACACACACACACACACACACACACACACACACACACACACACACACACATATGGCTACTTGTCATTTCTTTGAATCGTCTTTTCTTCAACTCACAAATTATTGAAAAGAATCATTAAAAACAGATTTTATTGAAATCATATTTGGTCACCCCACAATTGGTAGAAAAGTATAGAAGGCTACATACAGTCTCTGTGTGGCGTATGATCTTAGAATGATTGGAATGACAAGCAAAATTAGTAAAGAACTCCAGACGTACTTTGACAATGACCACCCTCATTTTGTACCACCAAAGTTTGTGTCTGTGCACCAGCAGTCATTTACTGCTTGTGATGTTTTTTTCTTCTTTTCCCTGTGGTTGTTCATAGGTTCATAGGTAGGTACTAGGCTATTGGCCCTAGGGCCTATATAAGCCTAGCCAAAGGTACCCTGGCTTTCGCCACCCAAGAAAATTATTTTCCTGTGCCACTGTCGAGCCGAGCCACAGAAGCGATCCCCGGGGTGAATTTCCTATCTCCCATCCAATCATCAAGATTTTTCTTGAACAGTGCTAATGAGAAGCTTTGATTGATTTAGATAGGTAGTTTGTTCCACAGTATGGGAAGTCTCTGGGACAGGAATCTATCCCTCCAGCATGTTCTGTTTATTGTGGTGATGAGGTTTAGGTCCCTAGAGCTTGTAGCTCGTAGGGATTGGGATTTCTTTAAGTGGAGCATGTCTAAAAGCTCTGGGTTTGACATAGCTTTGTGTGTTAGGCAGAGATTGCCTCTGAGTAGGCGATATGCAACGGAGTACAGCTGCAGTTTTTTGAGACGGTCTGCATAGGGCATCTCTTTGAGGCCGGTAATCCTCTTTGTGAGGTATTTCTGTGGCCTTTCCAGTTGTTGTAGATGTCTTGTGAGGTACATACCAAAAGGGGCACTGTACTCTATAATGGGTCTAATGAATGACGAGTAGAGGGGAACAATGACTTCTTTTTTCCTGGATGAGAAACCTTTTGTGATGAGGTGTGCCACATAGAAGGATTTCCTGACTACTCTGGCGATGTGATTATCAAAGGAGAGACTACTGTCCACCTGTGTCCCAAGGTCTCTTATCACACTTTCAGTGTTAAGTAGACTACTACCTATGTGGTAGTTCATGGGTACTGAGTTTTTACCAAAGGGAATGACAATGCACTTTTTGGCATTGAGCTTGAGGCCATGGCTTTGACACCAGGCATCTGTCTCAGCAAAGCCCTTTTGTAGGATGTCCACATCTTTTGGAGTTTTGATTTTGGCTCCTAGTTTGCAGTCATCTGCGAACTTCATTAGCCAAAGACCTTCTGTATTGGCCTGTACTTCAGAGAAGTAGATACCAAACAGGAGATGACCCAGGACTGAACCCTGTGGTACTCCACTTGTCACTGGTCTGAAGCTGGATTTGGAGTCTGCTACTTTCACAGTGTGGGTTCTGTCAGTGAGCCAGTTGGCAACCCATCTTGTGACACAGGGATTTATACCTAGTTTAGTGAGTTTATCTATAATTCCCGAGTGGGGGATGGTGTCAAAAGCCTTGACAAGATTTAGATAGGCTATGTGAACCACCTTACCCTCATCTACAGCTTTGGTGACTGCTTCAAAGAAGTCTATCAGGTTTAGGAGACATGATCTGCCTTTTACAAACCCGAAGTGGGTGGCGTCCTGAGTTTGGAGATTACCAATGTCATTGTTTATAAGTTCCATGATGATACGCTCCATAGCCTTGCAGACCAGGCTCGTTAGGCTAATTGGGTGGTAGTTTCCGGGGTCTGTGGTGGCTCCCCCTTTATGGAGTGGGATAACTGTCACTGTGCGCCATTCAGTGGGCACATAGCCTGAGGTGAGGCTATGATTTAACATGGTACTTAGGTGGGGTGCCAGTTCGTTCTGTAGTTCATGTAGAACACAGCCTGGGATGTCATCAGGTCCCATGGATGCTGTGTTCTTGGCTTTGGATAGTGTGTTTTTTTCCTGTGCAGCCATGATTACAGGAACTTTGCATTCTTCTGGTATAGAGATGGGCCCTTTAGGGGATGACAGGGGGGTAAAGTTAGCGCTGAACCTATCTGCCAGGATGTTGGCAATATCCGTTGGTCCTGTATTTTTAGTGCCATTGTGCTGTAACTCAGAGCAGATCTGAGTGTTGCCATTGAGATTCTTGACATAGCTATAGAATGCTTTGTGGTTGTCTTTAGAGTCAGTGGTGATTTTGTTTTCATAACTAGCTTTGGAGGATTTTATGAGGGATCTCAGCTTCTTACTGAAGCTGACCAGGGAGTTTCTCCAATCATGGGATTTTACTCTTTTTGCAGCAGTTTCTTTCTTCTGTTGTAGAGTTTGTTTATGGCAGGGGACCACCAGATTGGATCCTTTTTTTGGAGGATAGCATCTTGGTTCTGTTAGGGATTTCATGATCCATGCACTTATGTAAGTGCTTATAAAGTGCATTTGTGCAGGATTCAGCAGTCATACCTCTATTGTCCGTCAGCATGGGTGTCGTGAAGTTTGCCACTTCTGTCTTAAGAAGCGTGAAGTTGGCTTTGGAGAAATTTTTTACTGTGGTTTCCCTAATGGGGGTGGGGGAGGGATGTGGATGTCTAGGGTGATTAGCTTATGGTCGGATCTGACCAACGAGGAACTGACCTCTGTTGTGGAGCAGCGGTTGCCCATGTTGGTAATAACCAGGTCTAGGATATTGCTGCCCCTGGTGGGGGTGTGGATAAGTTGATCCATGGCATTGGAATTTATGAATTCCAGAAAACGTTGAGCACAAGAGTTGGTACAAGAGTAATTTTCCCAGTTAATGGTAGGGTAGTTGAAATCGACCATTATTAGGGTGTTAGGTTGTAACCTAATATTTTCCAGTGTATTAAGAAATGAGGAGTGGGAATCCTGGGGCATGGTGGGGGATCTGTAGCAAGCTACAAATATGGATTGCGGTCTTGCCCAGAGTTAGTTGCACTTGGATAATCTCGGATGCATTATGCTGAGCAACTAGCCTGGAGGTGTGGATATCCTTAATGAATATGGGCACGCCTCCGCCTTTAGTTTTTTGGTCTAGGTTAGGTGGCCGAAAGGTGTGGTATGAAGTTAGAAGTCGACTTGTTTAAATTGAAAAGGATGGAAACTCAGTGACAACACTTTGAAGTATGTATCCAACGCCGCCTTATTCCCAGAGGCTTAAGGGTGTTAAAGATGCCCACTACCGGAATGATATACGTGGAGTTGCTGTACCAGTGGCAGCAACTCAATATTGAGGTAAGCCTCAAATATATGTCGCTATTGAATAACTTTTTCATGCCAATGGAAGAAGCGTTGAGGCTGGATATTCAAGAACAATGGGTAGCCATTTATGCACGCTTTCCAGCCTCCGCTGTTGATGAATTGTGTCATATTTTGTTAGACAATGTGTTACAATATGAGAAGAGATTACTTAATCAAAAAAGACTTAAGTTACAAAGGGACACTAACGATTTTAAACTTGGATATATCTTCACCTGGCCGAGGGGTAATAGGGGGGTTGATGGTCAAGTGGAACATGGACATAATTCAAATGGACAAATCAATGATGTAAATAGTACTGTTTCCAATAGTGACAATTCTGCTTCTGTTATATCTATTGTTAGTTCGGAAGTTGTTTCGAACAATGTCAATTTGAATAATGCTGTTTCCAATAATGTTGTTATGCATAGTTGCACATTGACTGATAGAATGCATACTGATTCTAGTAACAGTTCAGTTACGATAGATGCAGCTAATAAAGAGCCTATTATGGGCAGTAATGGAATTCACTCCTCGAATGAAGCAGTCGAGGAACCGGTTGTTAGGAGGAAAATATTAATGTCTCAGGTTTCTGAGACTTATAGGAATAGAGATACAGTAACTAATGGGTCCCACTATGATTTGGTTGCTCCCAGTGATAAAGTTTTTGATATTAAACACCCTTTCCCCATCAGAACAGACTCCAGAGAAGGGAGGACATGCTCGATGAGCAGAGGGAGACAGAAAAGGAAACTGTCCCTAGACCGGTTTCTGAACTGGAACATCAAGAAGATGTGGGAAGGGAAACGGATGACATAGTGTTTAATTTGTCTTCACATGTACTTACATTAGATGAGATAGCTATACTTTCTAAAGGTCTTTCATTTATTCCCACTACTTATAGTAATTTTGAGGAAACATTACGTGATTTTAAGTTGTTTATATGTAACCTATCTCTGAAGATTGAGTTTGGAGACAGTAAGGACGTTGTTAATCTTCCAGTTATTAGGAGACCCAGCACATACACCCCTCTACTACACCCCCTGTTAGCAGCTTACAGTAAATTAGTAGAAGATGATTTGTACCAAAAGAAGAATTCTACTGGTAATAAGAGAGGTAGATATAATCTGTCGTTCAAACAAAAGGAGGCCTTAAATAAGTTATGCAACGACACTACCATTACCATTAAGCCTGCAGACAAGGGAGGTGGGATTGTTATCATGGACACCTCCAGATATCAAGAGGGTATGGCTGAGATGCTGAATGATGACAACTTTTATATTCCTATTACACTAGAAGCAGTTAATCGATTGGTTAATAGGATACATTGTATGTTAGATGATCTAGTGAAGAGTCGACTTATAGATATAACTTTGTTCACATTTTTGGAAGTGACCCATCCACTCATTCCGGTCATCCAGGGACTCCCCAAGATTCATAAAGATAAGGAGAATCCCATAGTAGCTGCGAGGGGCTGGTCCATGGAACCTTTGTCTATTTATGTAGAGAAGCACTTGAGACCGATAGTTGATGCAAATATATTTATTTTGAAAGATAGTAAACAGTTCCTATTGGACTTATATGGTTTTATAGCTACTGCATCAACAAATCAGGAATACATTTTTGTTACAATGGATGTACATTCTTTATTTACAGTGATTCCTAACCTAGTAAGAATGAAAATGGTAGATAATTATTTGAGGAGAACATCAAGTATGGTAGATATAGAAATTGACTTGATAATGACATTTTTGGAAGTCATATTGGAGTCAAATGTGTTTTGTTTTGATGATAGATTATTCCTGCAGAAGGATGGCGTAGCTATGGGCACATCTTCTGCCAATAGCTACGCCAACCTCTTCATGGCTGAATGGGAGAACAGGTTTATGTTTCAGATGTCATATTTTAAGAATTTTGTCCCTTTCTACAGATGTTTTGTAGACAACCTGTTCCTTTTATGGACAGGTACCCCTGATGAGTTGGACAAGTTCGTTTGTGAAATTAATTCCATTACTGACTATCTTAAGTTTACAGTTGACCAATCTTCTGTGAAGATACCGTTTTTAGACATTTATGTAGAGAAGTTAGGCAATGGGTTGATAAACACAGGCCTGTATAGGAAGTCATGCCACAGGAATGTCTTACTTCACTGTCATAGTATGCATCCAGGTAATATATATATAATAATATTGTCAAAGGACAAGCGATGCATATATCTAGATACAATCCGATTAATTCCAACTTCAGAGGGGAGTTAGATGATCTGCGTCAAAGGTTAGAAGCATGGGATTATAATATTAGTGACTTTGCCAATGGGACAGCAGATATAGATAATTTGAGGTCTGGAGCAGCTGCCCCATACTTTTCCAACAGGACACAAATTGTGGATGTCACAGGAGGTAGTAGATCTAGAGATAGAATGGGACCAGATCAGATGTTTTTTCCGATATTCTATACTAAGGATGTTGGTTTAATAAAAGATGTGATTAGGACTCATTGGCATATATTATCAGTAGATCCAATTATCAAGGAAATTGCAGGGATTACAGCGAGATTTGTGTATAAGAATAAAATGAACCTGAAAAGACTACTCTGTTACCCAAAGAGTAACATGAGAGATGATTTTGTGGGACCCCAAACTGCATTACCCTGTAATCAGTGTAATTTTTGCTTCTTAATTGACTGCAATCCAGTATTTAGACATCCTACTGGACTTGGAGATTTTACCTTCAAAGCAAGGGGCAATTGTATGTCCACTTGATGTGGTCTATCTGGCGTCCTGTGTAGAGTGTTCCGCATTCTATATAGGAAAGACCAATAGGTGTTTAAGAGATAGAATGCGTGAACACATGTATCATATCAGGATGGGGTCTATGACCAATGCTCTAGCCAAACATATTGTAGAAAATGGTGAGACCCACAGTTTTAGGTTCAGAATAGTAGAGAGAGTTTTTACAAACATCAGAGGAGGTGATATTAGGACTTTTACAGAAGCTAGAGAGACAATTTGGATAATGAGGTTTAGATCTGATTCAAGCCCTGGTTTGAATGGCAAGGTTCCTATTCAGCCTTTCCTTAAACTGAGAAAATTGAAGGCTTGAACAATACATTTATATATGTATTTTTATTTTCATACTGTATAAAGTTTTTTTTTTTTTTTTTTTTTATATATGTTTCATCCTATATTTCCTGTTTTATCAGATTATTTATATTTGCATCGGCTAGCTTCTCTGTAGTTTAACCTTTCCATAATAGGTTTCATATAAGATGATTGTTATGTGAGATATTCTAATGGATTTTTTATATACATATCTTGTTTACTGTTGCTGCTCTGGATATTTTACACATGTCTTTATATCATGTTTTCACATTTTTTTTTTAAATAGTGAATTTATGT